>NW_005178484.1:0-34972 GCF_000350225.1 Chondrus crispus | reverse complement strand
TTGCACAAAGTGATCGTATCCAGCGATGTTACTTTTGACGAGTCCACGGGGGGCAAATCATAGTGGTAGGTTCGGAGGGGCAAGGGAAAGAAGGAGGGCAGGTTGATGAGTGTGGGTGAGGGCGGTCGTAAAGGCGGTGGGGCGGCGGCGACGGTGCGGATGCGCTTGTGTCGGTGGTGGGGGTGATAGAGCACGGATGGATGTCGACGTGTTCAAGCTGACCTCACTCCACCTCACTCCACCAAGAGCTCCTTGGTTGGGAACAGCCAATTGGCGGAGGGTTAGTGGGATACATTGCTGGCATGCGGACACGAGAGCTCCCGTGGGACTGCCGGGAAACCACTGCGTTAGCCCCACTTGCACAAACTCTGCGACAGGGGTACGATCCTCAGAGCTTGCCGCAGCACTTATTCACGCTCACTAGATACATCGATTGACGACAAAGATCAGTTGGACACCCGGCGATGCCCCCGCTGTATGGGGGTAGAGGAATTGCAAAGGGACGCAGCGGGCAATTCCCGGCAAGAACGGCAGCACCCGGCTGCGGCCGTGGCCTTAACACAGAATTGGCGGAGGTCAGTGGGTCGTCACGGATGGGGCGGCGCGGGGCACAGGCGAGAGTGTGCGTGATGGTCAGGAGCGACAAGGCGTGCGGCCACGACTGTGCGTTAAATCGCATCTTTCGACGGATATTGTACCAAGGCCTGCCTGTTTCTTCAAAGACTGCCGGTCCGTGCGTCGTACGTTATAGACAGGAGCCCTCTTCCTGGGCGAGTACGGCGTGTCCAGTATTACCGAAACGACTCTCGTGGCGTGGCAGCGTCCGTGACTGCTCCCAAGGCCTCGCTGGAGCGCGCTCAACACGAGATCCCCGCATGTTCTCGTTTTGTACCAGTGACGTCGGCGACGCTAGGGTGACGTCGAATTCGCCCCTCGTGGGTCCAGGAAAGCGCGTCTCGACAGGACCTCCGACGCCCCACTCGGCCTCTTCACCGTTACAGCCATTTGGACTCGCAGGTCGGCCTTTTGCAAGTACAATCGCGTGATCATGCCATATCTATGAGTCTACTGTAGTATCCAATTGACCCAGGACAGCCGCAGAACCCGTCCTCTCGCCTTCATGCAACTCTTCCCTTGCGTAGAGTTATATGCGATGTTTATCCTGTATATGAGACAGTGCCCGTGTCTGCGGTCCTCAGAATTCGACCCGTGATGTCTTACCAGCCCTCTGCCCACCCGCTACGAAGTGTGATCCCTCTATCCACGTCCCACGCACACACAGTCTCGTCCCAGGGTGCAGACATCACATGTCTTCCGTCCGCACTCATGCCAACACTGCTCCCCCTGTACGCGAGTCCTGTCAACGAGCCCCCTCCTTGTGCTCCGTCTGGTACGAATGCGGCAACCGCAGTGCAGTGTGCGTACGCCTCGTTATCAGAAGATGGACCGGCGTTTCATAAAGCCGGTGATACATGCAAAACACGAACTGAACATTTTCATGGCTCCTTTACTGTCGTCCTGACGATGACGCTCCCGCCAAAACTTTCATACTTTCCTTCCTACTCCTTGCGAAGCGCATACAGCTGATGCCACCTGCAGAGCGCCTCGTCCCAGCCTGCACCGTCGTACACGTTAACTCAGCCCAAAAATATGTCGTCACCATTTCCGTCTTCGGTCACCACAGCAAGGTACGAACACTGTCCCCTAGCCAGTGAAGGGCGTCTTCCCGGGGAGCACCGTCTTCCGCTTCCCTAGCCATGTCCAAGTATCTATATGCTTGCACGAGCGGCGCAAGGTTGAAGAATACTTTCCTGCTCAACCTAACCAATCCGTCAATGTCAGCTATGTCCATTTCTTGTGCATAGACCTCTAGGATTTCCCGGTTGCACCAGTCAACATCAAACAAAGGATGGCCCGCAAAAGAGCTGTCAAAGTCGAAAAACCGGACCCCTGGACCCTCATCAGCGTTCTTCCTGATTAGGTTCCCGTCGCTCGTGTCATTGTGTATCAAACAATTAGGCATTTCCCAATCAACAAGTTCCGTCAGATCATTTTGCAGCTTCACCTTGAGGCTCGACAGCTTCTGTATTTGTTCCGTTTCTAGCACGGACAAAAGCTCCTTACACTGAAAAAGTGAGTTCAAGTTCTCACGCATCCATAGCGGTGAATAACATGGTAGACCGGCCTTCAACAAATCGGGCAACACTTTTGCGCTTGCGCGGTGCAGACGCGCCAGATCTCTTACGACCTGCTTACGCCCTTCACCATCCAATCCACAGAAGCCAGTCTCGTCACCGTGGTCCACAAGGATCATTTGACGACGTTCCACATCTGCGAACAACGGCTTGGTGACAAGATCTGGAGCAACGCGAGACATTATTGACGTGACTCCAGCATCGTTCGACGTGGATGTACTGCATTTTAAGTAGTAATCGCTCTCATTCGTCTTGATCCTTAGCACGGCTCCTCTGGATGACGCACGGATCTGAACCAATTCACCCATCACATGCAGATTGTGCCCATGCAATATTTCGCGCACCTTTCGAAGCGTTTCAGGATACCATCCCATAGACGCCCAAGGCACTCGTCTAGGCGGCGAAACGTTGGCTATGGTCTGTTCCAGTTCTCGCCGAATGGCTTGCTCCGCTCCTTTCTCTGAGTGCGACACATGGACAACACCCGCTCTGTGATCATTGGTGATGGCCACCCAACTGCATCCAGAAGGCACTCGTTGAGATTTCTCCTGGCATTGAGCAACAAGAATAGCGCGGACCATACTAGCTGAAAGATCATCCCTTTCAACGGACAACCCCTCAGAGTAACAATGTCGAAGAATAATGAGCGGAAATTCGATACCAATGACCGTCTTGGCAGCGCTGCGCACCTTCACTATCGAGCTGTCACTTACGTCGGAAGAAATAAATCCCGGAAGCCTCCATTCATCAGGACCATTTGCCACAAGCAAAACGTATTGTTGAGTCACATCAAAGGTAAGAAGCTGCACCTCATTGACTAAATCCCTTTCACAACGTGCTCTGGACGACTCGTAGATAGGCTGTTCGCTGCGGAGTGCCATCTCTTTCAATCCTAGAAGCAATCTTGCGTGTTCGAGTTGTCGTGCTTGGGATATTTTCCGTTGAAGACTTTTGAGGTTGAGCACGTACTAGATCGCACTACTGTAGGCTCCACAGTTCGAAGTCGGACAAGTCAAGCGTGGACTAAATGAGCCTCGTGGTACCTTGGTACAGACGGTTGTACAGACGGTTGTACAGACGGTTGTGCAGACGGTCGCGTAAATTTTGAATTTCTTTTCAGAGCATAATAATAAGTGGATTCATTCAGTATGAGGCCATTGGTCGCCTAGATACCACCGTAATGTTTCTGGACTGCGTCTGCATTTTTGTATATTTTAAACAACGCGTCTGCACTGTAAATACTCCAACCGCATCTTGAATGATGTCAACGTGTACCCTTCTGGGAGGCTCATTTCTGAAAAGGGGTTAATTTTGAAAACCCCTCTACACGTAGCGTCGAGGAGGACAACTATGGAAACATCACTGTACAGTGATCTCTCGATAAGCGGAACCAGCACGGGAGAACCCCTCCGGTTCCGCTTAAAGGGGGTTCCGTTTATCGAAGTATATCATACCGAGCACTGTTCACCAATCATTTCACATCTTCATAATTTTATTTAAAAAAGCTATCGATGGTCGTTTGCTGCATAGACTGCGCACAGTACAGACGTACAGCGGCCTGCATTTTGCGCACAGGCCGCAGAAAATCTGCACCTCCGTCACGCGTACTTTCTGCGATGCGATTTGTTAAAGCTAGCGCCCTGAGCTGCTCCCTTCCGCACGGCAGTTCGGCACAGCCATCCACACTTTCGTCACTGCTATTCTCTTTTTCTCTGCTGACCACGTCAGTAATATTTGCATCTCTCCAAAGCTCTGTGCATTCGTCCTCACCCTCAGCATTAAGTAAACCTGCAATAGAAATATGTCGTCCTACAGGCACTAATTACTCCATTTGCAGCTCAATCTCTTGCACCAAGCCACTCTCGTCTTCCATAGATCAATCATAGGCTCGGCCTGAATTAACCCTGTGTGACTCCAGCAATTTGCAATAACATCTGACGGCAGATCCTCCCAACACATCTTAAACCATCGCATTGCTGTTAGAACGTAAACGTTTTATATATTTTTTGCTTCCGTATCAATGTTGTCCAGTGCACGATCCATTTTCCGGCGCCTGTATCGAAGTTCTAAAGCTGCAATTATGCCTGCATCGAGAGGTTGGATTTTACAGGTGCAATTTGGGGGCAAGAACACGACCTTCACATTAAGGAGAGGTCGCAAGTTAGCCTCACTCCTATGGGCAGAGCAATTATCAATTAAAAGCAGAACACTCCTCCCCGGCGTTTTGGCGACATACACCTGAAACCGCAGTATGCAATCATTAATTAATTTGGCAGTCATCCAAGCCTTCTTATTGGAGTAATAATCGAAGCCAAGCTCTGCAGCAGATTTTTAGTTAAAAGCTCGACAATTTTTTGATTTTCCGACGACTATAATTTCGATTTTTTTCAGACCTGTATGCGTTCCAGCAAAGCATGAATGTTAGCCTGTCTTTTGACTTTTTGCGGCCTGGCACGCGAGAATTTGAAATTGTTGTGTCAGGAGCTAAAGAGTAGTGTGGTATAACCACCTTCGTCCCGACCACTCGGAAACGAGGGGGGCTAGAGGTAAGGCAGCGCGCGCCGCTGGGTAACCCATGCGCGAACGCAAATCGTACGGAAGGACTCGAAAAGAGAGAAGGCTCACGTGGCCGATGACGCGCAGCCAGTCGGTGGTGTTAGATCCGGACGGCCGGTCACGGGTTAGAAGCCTGAGACTAAAAGGGACACCGAACGGGATAATAATTAGCCGTAAAGAGAAGGGAGGCGAGTCGGCCTCCCGTTTACTGGAACGGGGCAGGTGCCCCCGGTCTTAACCCCTAAGTGGGACGCCAGGACACCTGTCCCGTTACAGTAGCTGTTACTAACTGTATACCAGCTACTGTGCTAAATTGGCTAATTTGTGCCATTAACTACTAATTACTAATTACTTACCGTTCGGATCCTACACGTGTAGCTGGCGGGGTACTACTGTACTCTGCACCGGCTGTCAGCTGTAAATATAACTCCTTACGGTTCTGCTCGCGCTTACAGCCCATCGTACTGTATCCCGGGGCGGCAGCGGTGGTGCCGTTGCCTTCGCGCCGTTGTATCATCGGGTGCACCAAATCTGGGTCAGAGGACTAATTTGGGTCGCTTTGGCAATTAAAATTATCTACATGCGCCATTTCAAACAGCCTTCGAAACACTGTAGTTCGCCTGCCGTCAGAACGGCTCATACGATTTCAAATCTGACACGACGAGCCTTTTTGGCGGGCTTCATTCAATCGATCACGAACTTTGTGCCTCGATTTCCCTTCACAATCCGCCACAGCAGCCTCGCGACTTCGTCACTTCCCTCCTTTTGTCATTCGCATCCTCGGTAGCCTCGATGATCCCAAAACGCGTACTCGCTCCAAAACCTGATGCACGAAGCGAGCAGTACGACAAAGCCCTTCACAGTCTACGAACCTCCAACATCTCAATACGCAAATGTGCGAAGTCACATTGTGTGTCATATTCAACACTTCAGCGGATGAGCAAACAGACGAACAAAGCACTTCAGAGACGAGGCCGCAAACCCCTCTTTACTCGAGATGAAGAGACCATCATCAAAAATGCACTACTGTCATTCTCACACAGCGGAACGCCACTATCACGCAGCTGCTTCAAGGATTTGGTGCAACATTTTGTAAAGTCACTCCCGCAATCACGTCAAACCAAACTCCCTTTCACAGATTGCAGACCAGGGGATGGCTTCGTGCGCAATTTCTTGGGACGGCATAAAGAGATCTCATTGAAAAGACGAGCGCAACTGGAGAAGCCCCGACAATTGGCGATGGCACCGACAAATCTCGCCAAGCATTACGTCCGGCTTATGCAAGTGTACAGGTAATATCAAATTGAGTCTCCCGCGCAAATCTTCAACATACACAGGAAGGTCAAATCAGCCTATCGGAGGCAATAAAAAATCGGCGCAAATATTTTGGTCCGGGCCAGCAAAAAATATGTCATAAATGTAGCAACGCTTGTTGATTTCATGTCGCGATTTTGCACATTTTTTACCAATAACGCCATTGGCTGAAAATCGGAATAGTTATGGCACAGCGTCTCTGCCTGGCCTGTGGCCGTAGATGGCTGGCTGGCGCTGCACACGGGTAAGTCTCGCAGTGCCAAACGCCATTGGCTGAAAAGCAGCATAGTTATGGCACAGCGGCTCTACCTGGCCTGCGGCGGTAGATGGCTGGCTGGTGCTGTACACGGGCAGGTCCTGCAGGGCCAAACGCTTTTACATTGATGCAATGATGAGACGGTGATCATCGCTGCATATGCGCAGCCACCGACGACCATGTTTTGCTGCTCCAGGGCAATAAAAATATGTCTCCATTCGCAGCTCAAATGCAGCACTAGACGTAATGCTCCGACCTACTCTCAGTCAATGAAATGTTAGTCCAGTACCTTTCTTGCAAAGATGATATCACCCCGCTGGTCCAGAAACGGTCCCAACCCGAAGGATGAAACCGATAGCGGTTCCAGCGGCGTTCACATCACATTTATTTGTAGCAACCAAAGAGTATTGTTACGGCTACATACACTACATCTACCCCGTCCAAATTACCGGAATACCGCAGCAGTGGTTCATTGCGCTTCCGTTAAATACAATAATCAACGCCAAGAAACATAACAGGAGAGGTCAGTTACGGTTACAGTACGTCATGATGGTGGATTGGAATTCTGAGAGACCAAGGAGGGTGTACTGATGGCTTACCTGATCCTGAGTTAGAAGACGGGCGGGTTGACCTGCAGTGAGACAAGGAACGCTGTGAGGCTTGGTCAGAACAGTTCTTCGAAACTTTCAATGTGTTAGAGAATGTGCGAACTTACGTTACAGCTTTGTAGGTAATCGCAAAACGGCATTGCCTAGAGAAAGCGCACACTTACCGAACGTCTGCAGCGCACTCGTGTCTCCGCATGCCATTTCAACCGAACACGCAACTCGCAGAAAGCAAACTGTCAGAAACGAGGATGCGCGGTGGGTCATGACTGTGGGAGAAGTAGCGTCACTTACTATGGATGATATCTCAACCAAACACGCAACTCGCAGAAAGCAAACTGTCAGAAACGAGGATGCGCGGTGGGTCATGACTGTGGGAGAAGTGGCGTCACTTACTGTGGATGATATCTCAACCAAACACGCAACTCGCAGAGAGGAACCTGTTAGAAAAATGGATGCGTGGTGGGTCAGAACTGTGGGAGAAGTGGCGTCACTTACTGTGGATGATATCTCAACCAAGCACGCAACTCGCAGAAAGGAACCTGTTAGAAAAATGGATGCGTGGTGGGTCAGGACTGTGGTAGAAGTGGCGTCACTTACTGTGGATGATATTTCAAACAAACAAGCAACTCGCAGAACGGAAACTGTTAGAGAAACGGATGCGTTGTGGGTCAAGACTGTGGGAGAAGTGACTTCACTTACTGTGTGGATGATATCTCAACCGAACACGCAACTCGCAGAAAGGAAACTGTCAGAAAAGGGGATGCATGGTGGGTCAAGACTGCGGACAACGGGCGTGCAGAGAGTTGGATCTGGTCCTGGAACTATATTGCTGCATATATATATGCAGTGCTCAGAAAAACCGGTAGCTAGATATTTCAAACTGTTCATGGGCACGTGTCGTACTGAAATCTCAATTTGAAATTACCGAATTCGGTATGGCATGGCTGTCCTTAACGACAGCCACTAATTGAGCTTTTGCATGCGGCATCACATCAAAATGCGAATAGGAGCATATCCTTTTTACAGTTTCTATTCATTGAACCAAGCTTTAATATTAACGGCACAACCGTATGCATCGCCAAATGTAACAAAAGACCTTCTTTCTGCTGTAGAGCAGTAAGCTTGCTGAAATCTTGTTACTGCCGAGGTCCATGCCAAACTTCACTGCAGCCCCACTTCCAGTTGCGGACCTGGTCGAAACTGTCACAGATGGGGCGTCAAAGCAAGAGTCGTTGGGTTCTTAAAAAACGCGGACCTTATGCAAAGCGTTCCGAAGATGTTGCATCACAAGGGACTACTTCGGATGGGCACGCACCATCTTCTTCTGAACCTCGGCTTGAAAGACATCGAAAAAGAGCAAGACCATGTAGGCAACTGTCTACAAAGCCAGCTAAACGTCCAGGAGATGGGTTCATGTTACTAGACGGTCGGTCAGAATCCTACGCTTCCCTTTTGAAAGACGGGCTTTTAAGCGACCTCCAAGAATACCAAGGCGTCATGCATGACGGTGTGGAGGCACTTCCATCAAGTCCTCACCCCGAACGAAATAACACGATCCGTTGTGAAGAAAGCGAAGGAATTTCTGGATTAGACATTGGATTGAGCGTTGAGCGGGACAATGCCTACGAAGCTGAAGAGTCTGACGAGCTGATAGACAGCATGTTCGAAAGCGCTTCTGGTGGAATTCGATTGACCTGGACAAATATTGCATCACTGATAACAGCAACTGGGAGCACGCGTCTCAGCGAGACTGCGTATCAGACACTTGCCAACTTTAGGAACTGGAGACCGGATGAAAGGCAGCTCACTCTCAAACTGCCAAGTACATCTACTCTGAAGAGACGTGTTCGCCCATTTCCGAAATCCAACTTCTTCGTTCTTTGTCATGTAGAAATCTTTACTGTGGATTTGTCGAAGTCTGGGTCGAACGCTGGCGTTGGAAAGTATACCTCACAGGACAGCGCTCCGACCATGATTGTAAGACCGAGCAACTGGGCAAAACTTGACTTTTCTACAGCAAAATTGCGGGAGATGGTGCAAGGAAGACGGCATGATATGGATCCGTCAATCGAGATACCGAGGTTCTCGGATATTGAGGACACTCCAATAATCAAGGATAGGGCTGGGAGTCTATCTGTTTATCGGATTCCAACCGAAGATGGTGTGACAGTGAAACTGCGAAAAGGGCTCCTTCTTAACATTACGTTCGAAACAAGTGACGCGGTGAAGGGCAGATTTATGCAAGCCCAGTTTGCAGTAACGTCCTCAACGAACATGAGATTTGATGCAGTTGTATCTTCCTTCTCTGTTTACGATGAACCCAACTGGACAGAACCGCAGGCGGAGTCCAATTCAAAGCGTACCAAAACGATGAAGACAAAGAGACCAGAATCTCGGGCATTCCTTCCCAGTGACATGGTCGTCGAACTTGCACTCCCAGGACAGCCAGACGCCGAAGATTCGGAAAAACCAACGCAAACACCCTTCCTTGTGTATAGGATGTGGAGAAGACAGAACTGTGATGACGACTACGCCACCAGCTTGGTTGTATCTTCTGAAAGAAATGTTTCGAATCTCACCGGAACGAATAGGGGCGTTTACAACCAGATGTTTGACAAAACCGTAGTGAAACGAGTATCTGCCGATGATAATCCAATGGACGAGGGTCATCGCGTCGATGCCGAAAGCAGTGGACGTTTGGAAGATGGAAGAAAGTACGTTGTGTATAGAATGTTTCTGTACTCTGATGGATTTACGCCGTACATTGGAAAGAAAGGAAGCATGGGTGGTGTATACATGCTGCCAATAGGTATGGCTCCGGAGAACCGCAATGGAGCAGAAGCCATCAGACCTATCGGGCTAACTCCTCCAGGGGTATCTACAAACGAGGTACTGGCGGCAGTTATTGATGATATCATTGAGGGGACAGAAAAGGGATTTGAGATGACCACTGCAAAAGGAGAGAAGGTTGTTCTTTTTCTCGATGTCGTCGGGTACGTTAGAGACTATCCTGCAGTGTCCCACACTTTGGACCTACTAGGGCACTGCTCCAATGTTCCATGTCACTTATGCAGCTATGGTAGGTACGACAAGTCTGGATTTCAAGGAAGCAAGTATTGTTACACAACGCGCATCCATTCCGACCATCCATCTTTCGCGAGAGATGAGAACCGGGCTACTGCATTGAGGAGATCCAAGTTATCCAGGGAAGAGTTGAAAGCCCTCGGAATGGATGACGCAGATACGTTTGAGACAAGTTTGCAGGCACTTCATCAACTCTCTGAGAAACTGCGACAAGTTCGCGCTCGTGTGCCTCGTGTACTCGGCAGTAGCAAACCGGTTGTTCCTTCTGTTTTCGATTCGTATCGCTCTTGCGTTGTGGCTCCCGATCATCTTTTCCTCGGGATTGGTCGCGACACCATGAATCTCTGTATAACACTGCTACCAAAAGATGTAAGCAAAGACGCCGAGGCAATTGCCAAGATGGCTTTGAAGGATGGCTATCTCATATATCAGGAGAGCCTAATCAACCATGACAAGCATGTGCTACATTCAATGACAATATCGTCTATGTACTGCCTGCTCTTGGTAGCACCACGGGCGATGAAGAGTGCTTGGTACGTGAACAAAATCACAGGCGAGAGAGAGAGCGGAAACTGTGCTACTATCGATGAAGCTCTCGACCTCCTCGACCTGTTTTTCTCTCTCGTGAGCAGAACGCAGTACTTTCGGGACTCAAGGATAGATGGTAAGAGGTCATTAGACACACACAATGAAGAAGGAGGAACCAAGAAACTTCTAGAGATTCGTAATATGGCACTTCGTTACCTATCTCGAGTAGATAAGCTGTGTCACACAAACAGCTTCGCCTCCACTCATTTGGACAAACCAAACCTTCACAGACTGTTGGAGTTCTTCACACATACATTGCCACTGTTCGGTAGTGTAAGACATGTACAAGAGTTGTTGTTTGAAAGCGCTCATCAGCCATTGAAGAGGGGGGTAGCTCAATCCAATATGAAAAACTCACAATTACAGGCTATGGAACATCGTCTTGCCAACGACTGGAAGACTCGTCTGGCAATTGAAACTGAAGGCATTGACACTAGTGAGAACGGCTGGAGCTTTGAGACAGTGAAGTCGGTTTTAAATCTCTTGGGCTACGACAGTTCTGGGCTTCAGGATGCGGGAAGATTTCTACAAAAGCTTCAGGACTGCTTCCCAACTCCTGTTCTGCAGAACCTTCGATTACATCGGAAAGGACTCTTATCGTCGTCTCTCAGTAGGAAGGACTGGCGCGTAGACAAGTCAGTAATTATGAACCTCGGAAACACTGCAGACGGAGGTCAACAATCGGAAATGTTCCAATCAACTGACCTGGCATTTCTGTTGAAAGCAAGGGAGTTTTTAGAGCATTTATGGAAACAAAAGCTACGTCTTAGAAGTGGCCGGGCGGACCATGGAAATTCCGTAACCGTACAGATATATGGAACTGCCAAGTGGTGCAAAATAACAGACGGGCGAAAAAGAGACCAGACATCTGTTTTGGCCACTATATCTTATGGGAGCGTAATTCAAGCCTTGCATTCTTCTGTAGTTTCGACCGCAGATCCTGATCTCACATTCACTCTTCATGAGAACAATGATTCTGAGCATGATGAATACAGAAGGTTCTGGATGGTGCTAGCCGTAGTTCAAGTCCGGATTCTGGACGCTCGTGAGAAAGAAAGTCAAGAAACAACACGATAATGCGCAGTGAAGGAGTACGAAGCCGAAGAAGATGGATACGGGGTAATGATACAACAACGAAACGAAAGAAGAGCGCTGGTTGAGCTTGGAAGCTACGTTCGAAAGGCATTAGTTATGCACTACTGCGAGCAGGACAGCGCCGAAAGCGACGACCATATGTGTCTCATATGCACATCAAACTCAGCAGTACAACACAGGAGTCTCCCAGACGGTGGAATTTATCAAGTGTGGGGGCGAAAGGAAGGGTATCCGCCACGTCAGGCATAAGTATATGTGCGGAACAAGAACTCTGGTCTTTATTCAACAGTTTTTAGTACTACCACACAGCTCTGCATACTTTTATGCACTGACTATAAGCTCTGCACCGGCCTCTATATCCGTAGTTGCGACATATAAACTGTATCGTTATCGCAAACAAAATTCAGGTCTGCTACCTTTGTGGGCTTGTTGCAAGGGGGCACGTTATGTATCCCCGCCTTTCGAAGTCCGTGTCCCTACACCTCTCTAGTTCCCGCAGCCAGTCTGATCGTTAACTTTTTCGTTTCCCTCACCATACACCCACTCTCCTTGTCAACCGGTGCACCGTCATTGCTGTATAAAATTTGCAAAATTTGGTGGCAAATTTTGCAGGATGGGAGCTGTGATCAGTGGCCACTGATCACAGGCCGGCAGGGGGTGTCGTCCGACATCGTCATTGCTGTATAAAATTTGCAAATTTGGAGAGTTAGGACCGGTGATCAGTGGGGAGCTGTGATCAGAGGCCACTGATCACAGGCCGGCAGGGGATTCAAGAGTAAGGAGTAGGATGGTTTCTGTACTTTAGGGATTCGCGGTGCTTCGGAGATTTAGAGGAGTAGGGGAGTAACTAGGATTAGGAGATTCGTGGGATCGGCTGTTGGAAACGTGATATCCCTGTTTCGAGTTCTCCAGGTACGAACAACGTCCGGGGAGGGCATGTGGTCCTTCGTCTGAAAACCGCGTCGACCATCATTGGCAATGCGAGCCATGATAGCTCGCAATGTATAATTGTTAATTGCGAATCCCCGGGAGGCAGTATATGTAATGCGCTGCTTAATGATTTTGTCCTCGTCCGCTTTGATGACACGGGGGGCTCCAGGACGGTTGTTGGCTGGGTCAAGAAGGCGGGACAGCTTGTCGTCGTCCTTGGTCTTGAGACATTTTGGTAATCGGTCTGCTGTCCAACGACTGATGATCATCAGTGTGGTTCGCCTCACAGTCGACTGTGAGGCGAACCACATCGGCAACCTTTTTTTTCATCTTCAATAAATTTACCGCTGTCTGCCGTTTGTCTTTGGCCCTTGCGTCCCGTCTGTCCCTTGCTTGGCGCGCGCTGCCTGACGACGCATTCCAATCGACATCGGAGGGGGCGTGAATTGTCCGTAACTGAAGGCCAATCCCGGGAGCAGGACGAGAAGGTGTTTGATCGTGGATCAATTACTACTGTTTGGCCTTTAACGGTGCTGTGTGCCCGCCATTTTTTTGGCGGGACGAGGAGAAGCGAGGAGGTAACATTTCGGGAAACTGGAGGCCTGTTTCGTGAACATGACGAGAAAGTGTTTGATCGTGGATCAAATACTACTGTTTGGCCTTTAACGGTGTTGTGTGCCGGCTATTTTCTTTTTTGGCGGGACGGGGAGAGGCGCGGAGGTAACATTGCGGGAAATTGTAGACGAGGTGAACGCTTAGGCCCCGGAGCGTTTCCCTGGAGTCCAAGGATGAAAGACTGTACCCATTGTCCGCACTGGCAGCAACGAGAACTGAATCACCAAATTAGCCTTTTTACCAAATAATGCTTTTAGGGAAGGGTATACCGCGCAGGCCTGCATGCGCAGGCAAGTTTCTTTGGAATGACATGTAATGACTGTCGCGCGACAAGATTTACAAAAGCTGTATGGCTGGCCAGCCATACTGGAACTAGATTAATTTTTGTTAATTTTTTAGAGGTTGATTCTAGTATGGGTGGCCACCCATACAGCTTTCGTAGATCTTGTCGCGCGACAAACACATCACACGTGTGGACCCAAATGCAATGTATTACACGTGTGGATCGATATGCAATGTTTTGCACGTGGCGTCAACCTTGAAATCAAAACTCTCACACTGACAGTGTGCATTTTGTGATGGCAGTGTGCATTTTGTGATGGCTTTGTGTGAACAACACACATTCTTCCGTGTTGAATAAAGTGGCGTTTTTAATTTTAAAGGCAAACAAACTGAACAACGTCACACAAAAAAGATCTCCCTTTCCAGCCCTCTACGGCTAATTTCCAGAGACACTTCCCCTTCCCTTCGTGTTCGCAACTGCGTAGGTTGAACCGGAAATTACTGCACGAGAAGGTCATTGGGACCCAAACCTACTGCGTACTCTGTAGTTGGGTCAAAAGACGGACAACAGACGGGCCCAAGACACTTAGAAAGGGCTCGCGCCAGGTGCAGTGGTGTTCTACATGTAGGCAAGCTATCTGCTGCAGCTGCCGGACGGTCTGGCATTCTCGCCCTACACTGAAGCGACATGGGCCCTCTCCTGTCCATGAGAGGGAGTTTGACTCTGAGCGACGCACTCCTCAACGAATAAGGCAGGCTTCACAAACCCGAGAGTGAAGGCCGTAAAATGTCTGTAGAACAAGGCTATCAGATATGCTTTTTAGATGGGTTTGTGATGGTTTGTTGATGTTGGAGATGATTGTGAGACAATGGTGTGAGAGTCACAAAACAATTTGTGTGTGAATCACAAAACAGTCAACAAAAGAGCACTTCAAGATGTTGACGTCACAAAAATAAAGTGATTCTAGTGGTGACAGTGATTCACAGAGGAAGGGCACTGATGAGGACGACATCCAAGAGTAGGTACTGCGTAATTCATACTTTCAATAGCGAGAACAGTATCATCATCACTCTGTAGTGACACTTCTATCTTCATTGCACAATTAAATCTAAAGCAACTATGATTAAATGAACAGTAATTCAATGACACATGACTGACTTTCAAAGCAATCCGGACTGGATGATGTCGGTACCTTTGGAGCCCATACCCAGCTGTTCACTTGCACGTCTAAGTCCCATTTTATTTAGATGCTGCACAGAGCCGTGCATCTTTAAATGTGACTGTTACAAAAATATCGATTTCACAAAAAACACATATGTCTATATACTGACTACGTTCCAATGGTTACCCCAACTCTTTAGTCTTCGGTATATATTTCAAACAAATTTCTCAAGTATCACTTTCCAAGGGAAATTAACAGAGGACGATACCATCCACCAGTTGATAATGGTATCAGATCTTTTCAATGGCCTCCAATTCGGGAGTGATATAGAGGTCTACTATACCTTGGAGAATGAAGAAGAAAGTAAGGCATGGTTCCCAGCAACAGCCATTAGTCTCAACTACCTTCATGACGATCGAGGAGAGGTGCTCAAGGGGACTATTCAATATAAGGCTGCGTTTGGATTCAGGGCATGTAAAAGCAAGGTGACTTTCAAGGAGGGTAACGGGTTTGTACAAGATGGACAAAAGTTTAGCTGGAGACTCAAAGATACATCCGTGCGATTGGATATCACCGCTTGCTCAGGCATGGCAAGCGGAGCGATGGATGTAGATGATATCGACTATGCTCCAGGTAGTGCCATGGTAGAAAATTGCAGGAAGGCTAACCACACGACGACTGTCTCACTTGACCAGAATACAATCAAAGATACACGTGAGCTAAATGCTCTTTCTAGACGCCTTCAGTATCTCGAGGAAGTGGTGAAAGGACAGCAATCCTCGATTACGACTGCACCATGGACTCAGAATCCGCTCCTCATTTCTGATGCAGGCTCCAATATTCCTCTTAAGTTTATTTCGTTGCGTCTAGAGCATTGGTTACTCAAGACACCGACACATCCTACCCCAGCTGAAATAACCCGTGGGACAAAGTGGTTTGTACAAGACTCATTTAAGGCGCGAGCAGACTGCACATTGCTCCAGTTTGATTCTATATCCGAAAGAGTCAAAGCTCAGCTACGAACAAAGGTTTCTATTCTTCCGGAAGATTATATGTGCCGGAAATCAGTTGTGAAGGAGACGAGTATATACTTTAGGAGCTTCCTAGACTTGTCAGAAGCACTCGGACCAGCATCACCGCAAGTTGTCGGAGACGTGATCATCGCAAAAAGGCTGGAAAAAGGTACCGACAATTATGTATCTGCCAGAGTGATAGGCTGTATGGCCCGTCCCAACACCGAATCTCTTTCTGACCCGTGCTATATGACAATTGGAGATTCTCTTGCTGTTATAAGGGATGACGAGGATGGACAACGGCACGTTGTATTTCGTCGGGATTGCACTTGGGATTCTATAGAGCAGACCTACTCCTATCCAATGGAAGACATAAGACTATCAGAGCTTAACTTCTAAGAACGCATTTCCAAGGTAATGAGTGCTGAAAACGTGATCAGCGGACCATTGGACCGGAAGGAGTCGTTCTACCTGCGATGGAATCTTCAATCCAATCCTTGTCAGTCTATATTTGCTGATGTAAATCGCTGCGACGTACTAGGAGTACTTCAAGTGCACGTCCCATTCATCTCTAACAAAGGGTCTGCCCATGTGAAGCAATTCATCAATGTTGCCAAAGTTCTGGGCCTCTTTAAGTTAACTCAATTCATTCATGCTACAGCAGTCTCCTGCTTTACTCATTTATCACTTTGGTGAACTAAGAAGTTTCACTATCACATCAAATACGACCCCTTATAAGTCAAAGTCGTGGATCATGACCACATCCTCATCGTCTTCGACTTGATCCGCCTGGATTTCATCCTCACCATCCACCACGCTCAGATCATCATTATCCTCGTGATGTGAACCTGAACGAACCGGGGGATCCTGCACGGAGTTGTACATATCCACGGACATCACTAGCTTCCCCTTCAAAATACTGGACAGTTGCTGTGGAAGCTCACCCCGCTTTTCTCCCTGTCCTTCAGTCAAAAGATCTGAGTAGAGCGATCTCAGTCGCGACCGCCATGATCCATTGTGCTGATCCTGGCCATCCACTTCATGCAATATCTGCTCGTTTCGAGAAAATGCACCCCTCGCCTCGATCACCTTCATCAGCATGACCTCCCGGAACAGGACAGCAGTCATGTAAATCACACGAAAGGATTCCTTGGATATTGAATAGAGGTCTTCATCACTGCCACACCTGGTAAAAGCCACCAAGAACTTCAAGGCGACGTGCATGGCATTGAGTCGGATAACAATTTTTCGAGTCTCCTTCCTTCCATCCTTGTCTTTCGTCTCAACATCATACGTAGTGATAAATATGAAGGGATCGTTTTCAGAAATCAGCTTCTTCCATGCTATCAAATTCAGGACGCTCACCTCAGCGACCGACTTCATAGCAGTACGACAGGTTCCGTCTGGGATATCTTGGAGGTTCATGTGCAGGCGGGGTGGATTCTCATACTGGAATGAGACTCCCACTTCACTTTGGAAAACATATGAGAAGTTTTGAAAGAAGGATTTCCGCCCAAGCTCCCTGGAGTTGTTCAGAAACTGATTACCTATCTTGAAAACGCGGCAAACGATCTCAACCCTAATGTCTTCGTCCTTGATGAATCCAATTGGCTCATCTTCCCCTATCTCATCGCTTCGACGCCGAGCCACACGCCGGGCCTTCTTGATGGCCGTTGAAGCAAATTCTTCGTTGAAGAAAGACTCGACTGTGATCATTCTTATGTAGCCCGGCCTCAGCCAAAAAGGTTTCTCAGCGATCTTCAGCTTCCCGCGGATGTTCGGATGTAACATTTCGAGTGACTTCGTCCCAATACTCGGGTTGTTCATTGCATTTGCAATCAAGCTCTTTCCCCAAGCCTTTCGCAGGACCAGATACTGGCGAGCTTGCTTCGTACCCAGCAGCTCCTCGGTTTTCTCCTCGCTTGGGTCCCTTTTCCACAAAACGACCTCGACAAGTAAAAGTCCGAACCCCAACACTTCGGAACTATTGACGTCCAATTGAAGCTTGGAAAATTGTGTGTCACGACTCACACCCTGTAAGGATTCACTCGCTTCCTTTCTCTGAGGAAGAACTCTCATGGTGCAATTTATCAACGCTCTTGTGAAGATAATGCACATGAATTTCCCTGCGAAGATGTCCTCCATAGGCCTAAGGAGGTCGTTTAAAGAGGCCTTCTCGGCTGCTTTTCCTGTCTTCGGCAGGGCGGAATTCAGAAGAACAATGTTGACGGCGTCTTGGCAGCGTGATAACGTCCGCTCTAAGGTTGAGACACGAGAAGATATAGCCTTGATTGCACCCAGAATTTTCTTTTTTTTAATGGCGAGCTGCTTCTCCAAACGAGCATGCAGTTCCCGCATGACTCGAAGTACTCCGTGATTAGAGTCTTCCCCAAGTGCTCGAGCCAAATGGGGGCCCCGGGGCTGACTCGGCAAGGAACCTGCCATGCACTCACGACGCGTGGGAACGACGACGTCTTCCACATCTTGAGTTTCGGCGACCCCGTCCATCTCTGCTGCACTAGCCTGCACACTCTCGTCGACGTACTCCTCTGGCTCGCGTCCACGGAGCTCGAGCAACTGACGGTTCGCCCGTTTGCGTTCTGTGTGTTCATCTTCTTCGTCTTGATCTCCATCCCCGAACAAAAGGGAAAAGTCTTCACCCGGAGACGAACCGATGCCGCGCTTGCGCTTGCCCGCACGAGGAGGTACTGCATCAGACGGACCACTTCCCTGACTTCGAACGGGAAGCGAGCACGTGTGAGATGGCGGACTGCCTTGGGGTGTCCTGACTGTATTGCTTGAAACCCGCCGGGATTCCTGCCCAGCCGCTGCGGGAGTAGCTTCGGCCGCAACACGAGGAGATGACCGGCGTTCCGCGGGGACCTGAGCCCCAGGCGCTTGGCTGTTAGACTTCCGAGATGTCAGAGGTCCCTTCTGCTGAGACAAGCGGCCTCGCTGATTGCCTGAAGCAGCGGGTTTCATGGCTGCAGAACGCGAATGAGCACGCCCTGCCTTCTTCCCAGACCTTTTTCGCGGGGTCATTGAGCCTTAGTAGGAACACAGGATGCGCAAAGTCGGGAAGCAAAGGGAAAATGATGGCGAGAGCACTCAATCAGTTGAGAAAACGTGAAAAGGTCGAAGCACGCCTCTGGTACTAGCGCGGGTTACGCATGAGCTTATTCTGGTACGAGCACGTGAAGGTTAAAGACATCACGGACAAGCGCTGGTTTAGTAGGCAGCAGAATAGCACATCACTTTGCTACATCGACGTATCAAAAAAACATTTTCGTTACAACTATGGTACTCCAGCAAAAATTCTGGTCCAGTCACTGGCCGGAACCAGAAACGCCCCTCATCCCCGTGCTGAATGGGAACGGCCAAAAAAGCTGGCAAAATATGGCTGCCCGCGAACCAATGACCCAAGGACCACCGTTCATTGCTGGCAAAAATCCAGCATTTTTTGCCCCCAAAATAGCAACATCATTGCTTTTATTAAATTTATCATAAATCTGACCTTCCTGTGTAGACGAGAGTGGATTTTCGACACGCACTGCCGCTCGGTCTCGAACGAAAGCTCTTTTCGATTGCCATGGACGCAACAATTCAGTTGAGCTAAAATGGAGTTCTAATGCCCAACATGTGACCATAATGCCAGTTATTTCAGCAGATGGAAGGGCCTGGTGTCCGCTTGCAGTGCTTCCAGGCAAAAAGGCAAAATACAGGAAGCGTACAGATGGCACCATCGAGACCCCTCTTACGTTCCTTCCTCCCAATGCGCATTGCGTTTACAGAGAAAAGGCTGGTGTCGACACTGGGATTTTCTATCAGTGGGGACAGAAGTTTGTACAGGAGACGCATCAATTACGGCAAAGGTTCCGCAATATTCTCCTTGCCCTCGATGGATACGATGCGCACTGTTCGTACAAAGTATTGAAGTTATTCCGGGACAATCGAATTGTCATCGTTGGCCTACCTGCCCACACCAGCCACCGCACGCAGCCTTTGGACTTTTCGGTTTTTTCCCCCTACAAGACTGCATTTCGAAATGACCTTAACCGACGGACTGTCGTCGTAAAAGACAATGCAAAAAATGATGTGTACACGGTATGCGAGGTTCTGACAAATGCGTACAATCAGGCAGTTAACTTTCAGAACATCAGGAGCGGCTTCAGGGTGTGTGGGCTATGGGACTTTGGCAAACGCGGGGTTAACCCGAATGTAATCCAAGCGACGGATATCACCAACCTCGAAGGGGCTCAGTCCCAGTCGGCCGCATTCGAGTCGTACCGTGAACTCGTTACAAGTTTTAAGGAGTCATGTAATTTGTTGCGCAGCGATGGTGAGGTTTTGTTAAATGGTACAGTTAATACGAGAAGCGGAGCATTGCTGACGGGTGACGCAATTCTTTCTGTTTTGAAAGAGCGCGAAGAAATACGGCAGGCCACGGAAAGGGGAAGGGAACAGCGGGCAGCGCAGGCGGAAGAGCGGCGAGAGAGAAGACAACTGGAAGTGACGGAACGCCAGCGAGAACGCCTTCAATCGGATTTGAACAAACGTGCGCATCAGCTTTGGCTGGCGCATCGCAGTGGGCGCACTGTAGTTCTTGCTGCAAACTGCGCCGCTCGCAGAACCGAAGCGAGGCTACGAGCACTTCAGCGCCGCGCGGGTACTGAAGGTGGCCATTAAAATTGATATTTTTTTTTGCTTCGGCACGCAACATTTGACCCATTATTTGTGCGTTGTAGGGCTCCTAAGAGGATACCGAACTGCCTTGTATTGACGGTGTTTATGGGACTTTTACTGCGCCGGATTCGCAGTTCGAGACCTGTGGCTTACTTAACCGGCTGTAAGGGGCACATAAACGACTTTTGAAGGCATATAGTGGATTCCATCCAAAAAATATTTTAAAATCTCTCAAAGTGACCCATTTATTAGTACTTGATGATACTACACCATTGTTCGGATGGCATAAGCTGTTGGTTGCGGATGGTTAATTTTTTGTCTGTGATGCGGAATGCTGGTTTGTCTAGCGTGTATAGACCGTTGCCAAATGTGGCTGTTCCAACTAGTGGTGTGTGTTTTCGGTTTTTTGTGTCTAGAATTGTGGCTGTCTCTTCCAAGAACAGGACGTGTCCAAATCGCTTAGCGATGCCGTGTACTGAGAGGAGGGAGGCTGACAGTGCGTTGTTGATGATTATGGGTAGTCGGAATGTCTGTTTAGTGCTGGTCTTCCCCTTGAGGGAGCCAAAGAGGTTGGATGTTATCGGGGAGGAAGCGGTTTGTGTTCGAATGGGTGATTGCAGTGTTTTGGAGTCAGTGGTGGGGATGTTGATGTGCGAGGGATTGGTGCCGGAGTCAAGGATGAACTTACTGTTAGCATCTGCGTCCCCTTTGTCTGCTGTTTCGGGGAATGGTATTTGGTCGAAGGTTGTCATTTAGTCTTCAGCGTCTGGTTCGGTGTCGATGGTGGCAACATTTGCCTGGGAATCATGCTTTGTGCGGCGTGGAATCTGGCGTTTGGGGCTTCGGGCTCGATCTTGCTGCGGATTGGTAGATTGATTTAACAATTTGGCAGCTTCTACGATTTGCATAAGCTGGCCGGTTTGGTTGTCGTACTGTGTTTTGTAAGGTTGATTCCATCTGCCGCTTGTCAGACGTCGATTATGGGGTTGCTGGCGGGGATCATACCGTCTGTTGTTGAATTTTCTGGTTTAGTCGAATCTGTTATGCGTCTGGTTTGTGTCGCTCTGATGGAAGGAGCGCATTGGCTGCGAGGACATATTGAGTCTGCCTCTTTGATCCTCGTAGAGGTCGGACAGCCTGTTATGGAGCTCGGATATCGTGTTGGGGAGCCCGGCTGCTTTGAATGTTGAGATGTGCACAGTAAAAATGGGGTGTTCCCTAAGACCTTCTACAATAATGCGTAACGTTGTTGATTCGTTGTTGATGTTCGGGTAATTGGCGGAGATCATTTTAGCGCGATTGCCCTGTGCTGGTCAATGTACTCCTTCATTGTCAGATCTGTGGTTAAGGTGAGCTGTCTTGCTTCACGCTCGAGTATTTGGTGGTCCAGCGCGGAAGTTCCCTGCAGGAGTTGTTGTAGAGCCTCTACAATCTTCGCGAGTGTTTCAGTGTAGACCTGCACCGGGAGAAGGCGGTTAATTTGGGCTGGGATACTGGCTGTGATGAGTCTTCTGCCACTTGCGGAAGCTTTTCGGGGAAAGAGAGAATCTTGTTCGGAAGTAGTTGGCGACGGTTGGTGATTACTCATGATGAGAAATTCCAGTTCGTGTTCGATGAGTATATCTTCCAGGTTCGCCTTCCACTGGAGGAAGTTCTCTTCGGTGAGATATGGAAGCTGCTCGGTGAATTTCCATTGAGGGAATGATTGAGCTGCCAATGGCTGCGTGTTGTTTGTTTGCTGGGGCAGGGGAATGTTTGTTGCTGTGGCTGGAGTGGTGTCCGAGGGATCCGCCATGGCTACAAGTTTTGCGGCTTGACAGAGGGGGCCCCAAATGGTAGCAGTTGCTCTATAGTGTCGGCACCGTAGGCGAATGTCTGCTTAGGAAATGGTGCCGTGAGTTGGGCTTCAACGGCTATCGCCGGAGCGGGCTACGACAGTAAGGGTATATTGGAGCAGATTGAAGTTGTGTTGTTAGGGTTTTGCAGTGGTGTGAAAGTCTCGCGATTGCGATCGGCCCATAACCTGTGAGAGCGGTAAACCTCTGGTCTCTTGTTTACGCCAATCTACTCCTTTTTATACTACTCTGCGCCGTCGGCTGGCCCGACTGCTACGTGTATACGTGTTAGCACTGACAGTTTTTAAAATTAACCCCTTTTCAGAAATGAGCCTCCCAGAAGGGTACACGTTGACATCATTCAAGATGCGGTTGGAGTATTTACAGTGCAGACGCGTTGTTTAAAGTATACAAAAATGCAGACGCAGTCCAGAAACATTACGGTGGTACCTAGGCGACCAATGGCCTCATACTGAATGAGGGCCAGTCCTAACAGGCGCTTTTCTTTTCTTTTGTTTTCCTTCAACCAGTTGCGGTCACGCTATTGGCCGGATCATTTCATTAAATTAATCGCACGCCACAACGAATGCTACACAGAACCACTGTAATGCTTGGTAATTCTGCGAACTGGTCGAAATCCATTGGCTAAAGGAAGTACCAATCCACACCCAGTCCATATGCACACTACTAAAATTCCATGGACTCGATGCGGTGCAGTGGCACTTGCAGTACAATGAAAGGGTGGAATTAAATCCAAATACGAGCACATGCAGATCAAAACATTAGTTCTCTCAACATTACAAACCAGACACAGTACCTTCTCCCGCCATTTTATGTTCACAACTCAGCCCTCCCCCGCCTCGACGCCCACGTGAAATTTGCGACAGTCGTTTGCTACTGTAGCATTTTACACTCTGTTTAGGAAACAGAGCACCACCGGACGGCAGAAGGGTACCCAGAGTTCAGCACCCAGAGTTCAGCTTTTTGAAATCAAATGCCTCCTTGGCATCGATCATGAAAAGGAGAGAAGCCGGGGAGGCTGCTCTCTAGTTCATGATCGATGATGAAGTGGCTTCGCCGAAATCCCTTTCCTGTGAACCACCCCGCCCTCGCTCCCTCCCCCCCGCCACCAACCCCCCTTCCCCCCCAAATATGACCACGTCCCCTCCTCCCCGCCACCCCCCTTCCCCTCAATATCCCCACGTCCCCTCCCCGCCACCCCCCCTTCCCCCCCAAAATCCCCACGTCCCCTCCTCCCCGCCAACCCTACCTCGCGCCGGACCACCACGCCCCATCACCATCTTCCTCACCTCCTCAGTACCGTGACAAACACACATCCTCCGACATGCTATTGTCCCCGCCACCGCGTCATCCTCCTAACATCGACACCGACACAGTCTCTCCCCGCACCCTCCATCCCTTCCATATCTTTCGTTTCATATCTCAATCCAGCCCAGTTTTGGTCATGCACATCGAGGGACCTCATTATCCCCTGCGCTGTCTTAGGCCCATATATGGGCCGAACGGACCATTTTTTGGCCATAAGTCGAGAAATATTACGATTTAAGAAACGAAACTTTGTCACAAGCAGCTTTATGGCCAATGGGAGCCTTCCACAGAGTTTCAGCTGTTGTAGTCGAAGCAAGCCCCAAAGACAGCACCTCGAAGGTCGGGCAGTCCTTCCAAACCCTAAATATGTTTGATTTTCAAATTTGAAAATGCTAAAAAATTGCCGTTACGAAGAGGGGTTTGAGCTGAGTTGAGGTGCAGGTCTGCTTCTGCGAGTCTTCCCAACACGCGTCGCCATAAGGCGACATGACGTCTCCCTGTGCACGAATCCTGCAAGATGCAGACTACTCTGACGTCGAGTTGGCGGAAGAGGGTCTTGAGCCCGGTTGCATCCAACTTTCGAGCCGTGTCTGCCATGAAGTTGGGGTGTACGATTCCAGCGTAGCTGTTCCTGCCGATGGTGGTGATCTATTCGAAGACGAAGACGAAAATCAGGGTAAGGACGATAGCAATGACAATGACGACGACGATGATGGCGACAAGTCAGGGCCCCGTGGTGGCAGTGGTCGAGGTCGTGGGCGTAGACCTGGGCGACGTGGGCGTGGACGTGGGCGTGGCGGCGGGAGTGGCAGCTCAAGAGCAGAGTCCATTGATGCGAAGCTTCAAGCTTTTCCCACCAACATTCCGGAGTTCGAGCCCGTGAAGCTCCCTGAGGGGAGCCCTCGCTGTGGTCGATCATCCCTGAGGAACAGGAGTGGCCCTCCGGCGCCAGTCACAGTGTTTGAAAAGTTCTTCCCGAGGGAAATACTTGCAGCTATTGCCGCGAACACTAACTCGTACGCGGCTGATAAGGAAGCTGGTAAGGAAGGGTGTCGCACCTGGGAAGGAGCTGATGCCGACGAGATAAGAAGGTGGATCGGAATTGTGATTTACATGGGTTTGTTTCCGTCTGCATGCATTAAGGACTACTGGGGGAAGGACGAGCGCATGCCCTCATATGGCATGGAGGCAATCATGCCGCTGAAGAGGTTTGAGCAGATCAAGCGCTATCTTCACGTGAGCGACCACATCTCGGACGGCAGCTCGGAATTCTTTTTCAACAAGCTGGAGCCGCTGATGAGCCATGTCAGGGCTGCAAGCAAGGCACTTTGGACTCCAGGTCGCAGGCTTTCCGTAGACGAAACAATGGTAATTTGCCATGGGCGCAGCAGCGAGACTGTTCGTATGAAGAATAAGCCCATAGGCTGTGGCTTCAAGCTATGGTCCCTTTGCGACAAAGGGTACGTGTACGACTTTTTCCCACACTCTAACCGCTTTCCTTGGAAGGATACACAGAAGTACAAGGGAAAGCTTATGCATGCTTCGGCAGTCGTCGCAGCCCTGGCTGATTGCCTTCCGGGAGTTAGCGATGGATCTGCTGCGTATGAGTTGTACATGGACAACTTGTTCACGAGTGTTGCCCTGTTTCAAGAAATGCGAAATAGAGGAATTGGCTGCGCTGGCACGACACGAGCCAACACGAAGGGCTTCCCAAAGAGCCTCCGAGTCCGTGGCGGTGCAGATAAGATGATGGAGTGGGACACGTTGGGAGCAGTAGTTGCGGATGGCGTTTTGTGCGTTGTTTGGATCGACAATGGGGCAGTCTTGTTGCTCACAACTATCCATAAAGTCGGAAAAGACCATACGGTCGAGCGTGTCAGGCGTCGCCCACGCACGACATCGACGAATGCGGCCAAAGTCCGGGTCGTGTTCGGCGACAAGAGCACAAAGAAGCTACCCATCCCTACCTTGATTGATGATTACAATCATTTCATGGGCGGGGTGGACGTAGCCGACCAGCTGCATTCTTTGCAAGGGTAACAGAACGTGGTTGCCGCTATTCTACTGGCTTCTAGATGTCGCCTTGACAAACTCGTTCCTTGCCATGCGGTCAAAGTTCGACGATTGGAGCTCCAAGGACAGGAAGCATATGGCGTTTCGACTCCAAGTCGCATGGGCTTTAATGAAGCCTCGCTCCTTTAGCAACTTTGACTCAGCCGAGGATGCCAATGTAGTGGTCGCTTCAAGCAGGAATCCAAGCTCCACGTCTGGCACCAAGCGACGCCGCTCGAACAGCTCTGATATTGTGAAACGCTCAGAGCGACGACTGGACACCACTTTAGGTCATCTACCTGTCTCCGTTGAGGGTCCTAATGGGCGGCGCCGGTGTGTGCTCTGCGCCCATAAGGGGCTCGAAAACAAGAGCTTCGTCTATTGCAATGCTTGCGAAACTGGCACTTTCCTTTGTATCAGCAAAGAGCGGAACTGCTTCTTTAACTTCCATGCAAAGAAGATGCTGTGACCAAATAAAGCAATAGCTTCATTTAGCCTACTTTGTCTGTGACGTTCTCAGCACAAAGTGAGGTAAACGGTTGTAGATAGGCCGAAAATTGCTCGTTTAGCATGAAAACTAGAGTAGATAGACCGAAAATCGCACTTTTGGCCTGAAATCCAGTGGGGACCCATTTTCGGACCCGGCGAATCAATCTATGGCGGTCCGGTCCCTTAAATATGAAGATAAATGCCCAAAAATTGCCAATGAAGTCATCGCAGTCTCCGTAGGTGGCCATTTTCATATGTAAATTTAATCAAAAATTTAATTTTGCTTCGGCCCATATATGGGCCGAAGTACCTGACAGCGCAGGGGATAGCAACACGTCGTCCAGCTTTGCTTTTGTCGAGCTACAGGGAGTCAGACTGGGCCATGTGCATGCGCGAGGAGGCGTTGCTGTACCTTCCATGCTGCATGGATCTGCAGACCGTCCAGACTCTGTTCCATTTCCGAGGAGTGGAACTATGGGATGGCATTACAGTAAAAACTACAGCAATGTGCTTCCGATTTTAGTGCATTCATTGGCAATTGAAATGTAAATTTGGACAAGGGGGCTTTTCGGTTGGAACGCACGACAACTCAGAAGGAAGTGGAAATCAAGTGGACCATTTCAGCCGCAGAAAGCCAAGTCAGGATGACTTGGCGACAAGTCAGCGCCAAGCCACACGCCATGATTTGGAATGATTCTTCGTTCGCGTAATGAAGAACTTGTCAAAAGCAAAAAAACAGCACCAAGTCACGAATGACTTGGTGCTGTTCTTCGATCGCGTAATCAACACTTGGCACAAAAATGAATCATCACCAAGTCACACGCAATGGTTTGGCACCCCCATTATAACTTGGCAATGATTGCGAATGATTCTTCATTCGCGTCATGGAACTTGGCAGAAATGGAAATTCGGCCACTGTCCGAAAACAGGGCTGTATAAGAGAGGCACGTCAAACTCTCTCTCACCACTCTTCTTTCTTCCTCAAGTCGTCGCTTGTTTCTCGTTACACAACTCAACAAGCTCCAGACGGATCATCGTCACGGCCGGCTCTCAACAAAATCGCGCATTATGCCTAATGCTGAAGAAGTTCAATCTTCGTCCGGATCCGCAGGCATCTCTGGTCCAGTGCCCACTTTGGAAAACCAGCCTTCTACCAGTCGCCCTCCGTCTGCCGCTCTCGTCAACAAGGTCAACTCTCTGGAAACGCAGGTCGCTCAGATTCTCTCGCTGCTCCAGAACCGCCCCGCTGGTACGGCTCCTATCGCCGCTACCGCTGAGGATCCAGCCGCTCCGCCGGCTCAACAAGCCGCCGAGGAACCGGGTGCCAGGACCCCCGACGCGGGCCCTGCCCCACCGCAGCTCTCGTCTGCTCACGCCGTCTACGCCGACAGGGGACTTCAGTTCACACTTCCAGCTCCGACTGCTCAAGGAATCGCTGACACCGTCGCTACCCGCCAACAGTACGGGGAAACTGGAAAACTCAACCTCTTTCAGAAACCTGCTACCCAGGCCCCATTCCCCGCCAAACGCTTCATCCCTGAAAACGAGAAGCTGTTCGGGCGCATCAAGGAATCGGACACAAGGGACGGTTGGGAAGCTGAGGTACTCTGGAACGTCGGTTACAACACGGAAACTGCCCTCGCCGCATCTCACAAGGTGGCGGAGGCCCTGTCCACTGGAAACACTCAAGCCGCTACTGAGGCCTTTTCAGTCCTGCACCACTACCTCCAAGCCTCGTACGAACGAGTGCAGGAGCGAGTCGACTTCTTCTCAGACTCGGTGGAATCAGGCAAGTCCGAGGCGGTACTTCTCCAGAAGTACCTACGCGAACAGGATCAGCCCTACGTGTCCCAACTCTACAGGGACACCAAGGAAAAGTTTGCCGAACTCCGCTCCCAGGCCTACGCCAAGGAATTCAACAAACAAGCTGCTCGCAACTCAGGAACACAGGCTACAGGACGTGTCTCAAGGGGACTTTCAGGAAAAGGGGCGCAGCGGTATCCGCCGCGGAACCCCAATTCAGGAGGCTCAGGCTCTTCCGGGTCTAGCTCCAAGTAATGGTCCGCAAACCGGACCCTTCAGTGCTATGGCGAAACCCACACCGCCAAGCACGTTTCTGGGCCGAAGGGCTCAGGGCTCCGGACTTCCTAGTCCGAGCCATCAAGTTCGGGGTGTACGAAAAGCCGGTCAACTCAGCCAAATTGGCCACACGCTTTGTACTCCCCGAGATCCCGGTGGAACCTCTAGATTTGGACTGGCTACGCAACGAGCTCACCGATGCCACGCGCCGCCGCATCTACGAGGAAATCTCCCCGGTAGAGGCTCATCGCCTCAACAAGCAAGGCTTCCCTATCTCCAACGCCTTCATCGTGCGCACGGAAAAGCGACGATTGGTCGTCAACCTCAAGCGACAGTCAGATCTCTTTCGGTCTGTTCCCGTCAAAATGGAAACACTGGAATCCTTCGCTTTGGAAATCAAGCCGAACGACCACCTGCTCTCGTTCGACATAGAGAAGGGGTACCATCATTTCAGGCTACATCCGGCTATCCGCAACTGGTTCCTCTTCAGGATCGATGGACGTTACTTTCGCTGTATCGCCCTACCGTTTGGATGGAAGCTATCTCCGTTCTACTTCGTCAAGTTCATGCGACCTTTTGTCGAGTACATCAGGGACCGGCTCAATCTTCACATCCACCCGTACATGGACGATTTTCTGGTAGCTGTTCAAGGTCACTCCGAACTCCGAAGAGCCCAGCGGCTCCTGGACCAACTGCTGCAGAAAACCGGTCTTCGCAGAAAGCCCGGCAAAGGCTGCTGGGACGGGTCGCAACGATTGGACCACCTCGGTTTTGTGATAGACACCAAGGCTCAAGTGTTCGGGATCACGGACAAACGGATTCAGAAGATTCAGGCTATCGCTCGGAAACTGCTACAACAAGCCCGACAGAACCGTCGGTTGGTGGAAACATCGTTGTTACGCCACTTCCTCGGGGTGGCCATCTCATGCTCTCTGGCCATGCCTCTCGCCCGCTTCTACACCCGGTCTCTGTACGACTCACTACGGGGACCAACGAAGCGGCGCGTGAAGCTCAAGCACGCAGCCATCCGGAATCTGATACATTGGAAAGAACTGGTCAAATCACCGTCTACGCGCCCTCTCCATCACCAAACGGCCTCAATGGCAATGCACTCCGATGCATCAACCTCAAATGGGATGGGAGGGACACTGGGACACGACCTCAGGATGGGGGAACCAGGGGTCTGGGAAGCGAAAGGACTCTGGGATCCGCATCTGCGGACAAAGCCCATCACCTTTCTGGAACTCAGGGCAGTAACGGACAATCTGAAGGCATTCGCAGACGACCGTCGCAAGGGGACCCATCTCCGCGTATGGGAGGACAATCAGGCCGTGGTCCACATCCTCAACACGATGACCACGCGCTCACCCGCTCTAATGAAGGAACTGCGGGCGCTACACAGGGTACTGCTCAAGCTGGGAATCTCAATCGAGTCACGATACGTCCCTTCTGCCGTCAACCGCTTCGCAGATCGCCTCTCTCGCTTGCGTTCACTGGACGACTGGAGGATCAACACCCGGACAATCAGGGCGCTCTTACGCGAGATGGATCCAACAATCGACCGGTTCGCGGATCAAGAATCAACCATCTGCCGCCGGTTCAACAGCCGCTACCGCTCACCGGGATCCTCAGGAATCGATGCACTACAGCAACACTGGGGACAAACGATCAACTTCTGGAATCCCCCGCTCAAGCTCATCCCACTCGTCGTGGAAAAGATCATCCAGGAAACGGCACAGGGTCTCCTGGTCACCCCGTGGTGGCCCGCTCAGTCGTGGTGTCGTCGCCTCAAGGAAATCGGAACGTTTCAGCTGTTTCAGGCGCCAGACGTCTATTTACCCCCATTGTGGGCCCCACAGCACCTGCCGGCCCCACCGTGGAAAATAGCCATCTGGACGATACGCAGCAGCTTCCGCTAGCCGCCGCGCTACGGGGCTCAGTTCTACGCGCCGCCGGAGTTGGAATCTCAGGCGGAGAAACTACTATCGCTGGTCTGATTCACCGCGCTCGTGCGCCCAACACCTGGAAGAACAATGAGCGATTCTGGCAGAAGTGGACTACGTTCTGTACGTTGGAAAGGATCGACCCATGGGCTGCGGATGAAGGATCTCTGCTCCGGTACCTCGGTTGGCTCTTCGACTCAGGCACGATTGCTGGCGGATCAGTCAAGAATTACGTCTCCGCAGTGGTAACGGCCCACAAACGCGTCAAATTACCCGTTGGATACACCCCACTCATCCAACTCGCGCTGGCCGCCTACCAACAATCTGACCTGGATCGCCGCGCAGAAAACGACCCAGACGCACACAAGGAACGACGGGCCCTCCCGAGCACCGTGGCCAAGAAAATCTTCAACGCTGCAATGGCCGCTCCCGCTCTCAACCGTCAGTTCATTCGCAACGCTACCGCTGTTCTGGTTTCCTACGTCTTCTTCGAAAGGGGCGAAGCTGGCGCTGCGCTTCGCTTGGACAACATTCAAGTTTCGGAACAATCAATTGACTTGGCAATTGCTTTACGGAAGAATCGATCTCGCGTGGTACATACTCTATCCTACACTAGGCTAGCTCCTGACAAGCCATCGCTCATCGACTTGGTCTTACGGTACGACCGGTACCGCCGAAACACCCGCTCCACAAGTCGCTACTATTGGGCCCTCCCGGGCCAACGGCTCACACCGTCATCGGCAAGCATCTCACGTTGGCTCCAAGCTTGCTTGTCTCACGCTGGCCTCACTCCCCCTCCGCAAGTGCTGTGGTCCTCACACTCGCTTCGCATGGGTGCCGCATCGGAATGCACTGCAATAGGAGTTCCTTCCTACCGCATTCGCATGTGGGGGGATTGGAGTGTCGCTCGCACAATGGAAGAATCCTATCTCGACGCTCGCGTACAGCCGTGCGAGGATTCCGTCTTCTTTTTCGGACACCTGTCCGAAATCTCGACTACTCCCTATGGAGTTTCTTCAACATTATTCAGTGCATTCATTGGCAATTGAAATGTGAATTTGGACAAGGGGGCTTTTCGGTTGGAACGCACGACAACTCAGAAGGAAGTGGAAATCAAGTGGACCATTTCAGCCGCAGAAAGCCAAGTCAGGATGACTTGGCGACAAGTCAGCGCCAAGCCACACGCCATGATTTGGAATGATTCTTCGTTCGCGTAATGAAGAACTTGTCAAAAGCAAAAAAACAGCACCAAGTCACGAATGACTTGGTGCTGTTCTTCGATCGCGTAATCAACACTTGGCACAAAAATGAATCATCACCAAGTCACACGCAATGGTTTGGCACCCCCATTATAACTTGGCAATGATTGCGAATGATTCTTCATTCGCGTCATGGAACTTGGCAGAAATGGAAATTCGGCCACTGTCCGAAAACAGGGCTGTATAAGAGAGGCACGTCAAACTCTCTCTCACCACTCTTCTTTCTTCCTCAAGTCGTCGCTTGTTTCTCCCACCATCCCACCCTCAGCTTCGCTGCTCAGTCATCAAGTCGTCACTGGTTTGTTCTCTCCCTACTCTTTCTTGTATGGCTTAACCATTCGGGAATGTTTTTCACACACACGCTGGGTAAGATAACGCGATCTGTCGGTCGCTACTCAAGCCCTCTCATCCTGGAAATGCCCCCTCATCTTTGAAGCTTACCAAAGCAGAACTCGAACTCAGGTGAGTCATGGACGCGCGCCCCGTATCAAGCCGAATGTGGTCCTCATCCGCCGAAGCGGGTAGTATCGCAAGGATAGCGGCCCGGAGTGGCATGGAAACGCGCGCCACTACGCTGCTCTGGCCGTTGTATCAACGTTTATGTCCACACCAATTGGGGACAGCGAAAGACAGGGGCAATCCTCTGGAATTCAAGGAACGGTAAGCATTTTTCTGGACCGAGATCTTAGGTAATAAAGCGTAATCTTGTTTCTTCAACATTATTCAGTGAAGAACTCAATAAAAACGGGGCGAGGGAAAGGAAAAACGAGAGGAAAGTCCTTTATTAGGACTGGCCCTGAATCCACTTATTATTATGCTCTGAAAAGAAATTCAAAATTTACGCAACCGTGTGCACAACCGTGTGCACAACCGTCTGTACCAAGGTACCACGAGGCTCATTTAGTCCACGCTTGACTTGTCCGACTTCGAACTGTGGAGCCTACAGTAGTGCGATCTAGTACATGCTCAACCTCAAAAGTCTTCAACGGAAAATATCCCAAGCACGACAACTCGAACACGCAAGATTGCTTCTAGGATTGAAAGAGATGGCACTCCGCAGCGAACAGCCTATCTACGAGTCGTCCAGAGCACGTTGTGAAAGGGATTTAGTCAATGAGGTGCAGCTTCTTACCTTTGATGTGACTCATCGATACGTTTTGCTTGTGGCAAATGGTCCTGATGAATGGAGGCTTCCGGGATTTATTTCTTACGATATAGGTGACAGCTCGATAGTGCATGTATGCAGCGCTGCCAAGACGGTCATTGGTATCGAATTTCCGCTCATTATTCTTCGACATTGTTACTCTGAGGAGTTGTCCGTTGAAAGGGACGATCTTTCAGCTAGTATGGTCCGCGCTATTCTTGTTGCTCAGTGCCATGAGAAATCTCAACGAGTGCCTTCTGGATGCAGTTGGGTGGCCATCACCAATGATCACAGAGCGGGTGTCGTCCATGTGTCGCACTCAGAGAAAGGAGCGGAGCAAGCCATTCGGCGAGAACTGGAACAGACCATAGCCAACGTTTCGCCGCCTAGACGAGTGCCTTGGGCGTCTATGGGATGGTATCCTGAAACGCTTCGAAAGGTGCGCGAAATATTGCATGGACACAATCTGCATGTGATGGGTGAATTGGTTCAGATCCGTGCGTCATCCAGAGGAGCCGTGCTAAGGATCAAGACGAATGAGAGCGATTACTACTTAAAATGCAGTACATCCACGTCGAACGATGCTGGAGTCACGTCAATAATGTCTCGCGTTGCTCCAGATCTTGTCGCCAAGCCGTTGTTCGCAGATGTGGAACGTCGTCAAATGATCCTTGTGGACCATGGTGACGAGACTGGCTTCTGTGGATTGGATGGTGAAGGGCGTAAGCAGTTCGTAAGAGATCTGGCGCGTCTGCACCGCGCAAGCGCAAAAGTGTTACCGGATTTGTTGAAGGCCGGTCTACCAAGTTATTCACCGCTGTGGATGCGTGAGAACTTGAACTCACTTTTTCAGTGTAAGGAGCTTTTGTCCGTGCTAGAAACGGAACAAATACAGAAGCTGTCGAGCCTCAAGGTGAAGCTGCAAAATGATCTGACGGAACTTGTTGATTGGGAAATGCCTATTTGTTTGGTACACAATGACACGAGCGACGGGAACCTAATCAGGAAGAACGCCGATGAGGGTCCAGGGGTCCGGTTTTTCGACTTTGACAGCTCTTTTGCGGGCCATCCTTTGTTTGATGTTGACTGGTGCAGTCGGGAAACCCTAGAGGTCTATGCACAAGAAATGGACATAGCTGACATTGACGGATTGTTTAGGTTGACCAGGAAAGTATTCAGTCCACTAGGGTGGCTCGTGCAAGCATATAGATACTTGGACATGGCTAGGGAAGCGGAAGACGGTGCTCCCCGGGAAGACGCCCTTCACTGGCTAGGGGACAGTGTTCGTACCTTGCTGTGGTGACCGAAGAAGGAAATGGTGACGACATATTTTTGGGCTGAGTTAACGTGTACGACGGTGCAGGCTGGGACGAGGCGCTCTGCAGGTGGCATCAGCTGTATGCGCTTCGTAAGGAGTCGGAAAGAAAGTGTGAAAGTTTTGGCGGGAGCATCATCGCCAGGATGACAGTAAAGGAGCCATGAAAATGTTCAGTTCGTGTTTTGTATGTATCACCCGGCTTCATGAAACGCCAGTCCATCTTTGACAACGAGGCGTACGCACACTGCACTGCGGTTGCCGCATTCGTACCAGACGGAGCACAAGGAGGGGGCTCGTTGACAGGACTCGCGTACAGGGGGAGCAGTGTTGGCATGAGTGCGGACGGAAAAGCAACACCAGCAAGCCGCACGAGCCTCGAGCATGTACATCAATCTATTTGACGACACTACAGGAGATGTGGATAGGCAGGACTTCTCCGTGAACCTGTTGGCCCCTAACATTTTGAACGACTGCAGAGTCTTCTTGACGCTCATAGCAGTGTCTTAAGTCCATAACAGGCTTCTATCCATCGGAATGGGATAGATCAAGGTGTGCCTGGTGTTTCTTCGCGTGCGTTAGAGACAGCCGAGGAGCCCATACTTAAGTTTGAAAGGGTTTTGCAGGGGGTGTGACGTTGTGTGAATGGCGCGGATGGTTAGAAGAATGGTGGTGGTGTGCGTTTTGAGGCCAAAGCGCTACAGAGGCTGTCAAAACTCACATAAAACTCACATGCAGCAAGTTTGGAGGTCCTGTGATTTTTGCAGAAGACGTTAACAGAGAGTTTACGCAAAAAAAAAGACTTGTTCGAAAATATTTCTGCCAGAAATTTTGATCGAACTCGCTGTAAAAACACGTGTTTTCCCAACTTTGCGGATTGAAGTAAAAAGGCCACAAAAAGATGAAAAGCACTCATAAATCAAGCTAGGGTTATTCTGAGGAAATCAAAATGAAATAGAAACTGTTGGATCAGTTGCCATTGGACAAGCGTTGTTGCATGATACAAGAGTAGATCAACTCTGACCGTGTCCTTTCTCTGTTGGTCTAGCACCTAAACTTTACCCTTCGAAGGGTAGCTACCGTGTAGTGTATTTATTGTGAAGATATTTTCGTTCACACGATCCTTGCCCCCCTCCCCCCCCCCC
>NW_005178483.1:6304-45259 GCF_000350225.1 Chondrus crispus | reverse complement strand
GCTATTCGGGGGGATGGCACTATATAAAGGACGCTCAAATACATATATTTCGGGACAAAGCACACTGCTAACACAAACACAACAAAGCCTGTATAACACAACTAAATAACTAGCACTATATAGAGGGAAGCACTACTAAAGTAGGCACTATTGAGCAACCCCCCCTGTAGCATATAATGGCTGTCGCGCGACAAGATTTACAAAAGCTGTATGGCTGGCCAGCCATACTGGAACTAGATTAATTTTTGTTAATTTTTTAGAGGTTGATTCTAGTATGGGTAGCCACCCATACAGCTTTTGTAGATCTTGTCGCGCGACAAACACATCACACGTGTGGACCCAAATGCAATGTATTACACGTGTGGATCGATATGCAATGTTTTACACGTGGCGACCAAAATGCAATGTATTACACGTGGTGACCAAAACGCAATGTTTTACACGTGCGAGAAGCTGGTGGATGATGATTGGCCAATTATGATACGGAATCGTATACAGTGCCTCCTACGATATAGTGCTATAGCGTGACATACCTCTAGCTATGGCACTATTGGGGGGATGGCACTATATAAAGGAGGCTCAAATACATATATTTGGGGACAAAGCACACTTGTAACACAAACACAACAAAGCCTGCATAACACAACATCCTTTGGTCAGGGTCTCCTTTAAGACAGCATGGATAGCTGTACTGCGTACTGAACCATGCCGGATGATACACGTGTGAGCTTGTGATAACCTGTGCCAGAGGGCGAGCCATAGCACTATATAGAGGGAAGCACTACTATAGTAGGCACAATTGAGCGACCCCCCCTGCAACCGGTCCGTTCTGCCCAGAGAAAACCCCCCCTACTTCGCCTGCATACACTGTAAGTCTGCAACGTGTGCGGATGTTCACACACACCCGAACACGTGCAAGGCCTAGCAAGAGTACCTTCCTAGTAAACCTTTTAGAAACGCAAAAATCGCAGCGAGCAACGACAAAGTGCTCAAGGCAACCCTGCTTTCTACAAGAGCGTTTTCCGGCTACCGCAGAGACAATTGAAACAGCTTCAACCGTGTTGTACTTCACTGTTCGAGTAGAATCTTCGTTCCATCCTTCAGCATGGAGCCAATGACTGACCGCGGCTTTCCAAAAATGCCAGAACCAGGCGGCCGAGCCCATACTTTGGAGTCCTCAGCCTCGATGTGCTGGACTCTTTTATTCCTGGCTTACTCTTCTTCGACATTTGTCAACGAATTTGGACATGGATGGCAAGCAGCTTGGACGGTGCTATTAGTTTTGGTTCCAGTGTGCCTCGCCGGTGCACCCAACATCATGGACGGTCGCCGCCGCGCAGTCCCTATATTGGCAATTTACGTAGCGTATATCCTCATCCCGTCACTGCTTCAGCTCACAAAGCCAGACGACCACTCATCGCTTCGCTCCGAAATGGCCGACCTGATTACCGTTCTTTGCATCTGGCTTCCACTGGAATTTAAGCTGTTGTCATCGGACATATCACCGACTGGAAAGGTTACAGCCTGGGGCTTGTTCACCGCAGCTTTGACAGTCGTGAACTGCTTCACAATTCTACGCCCTTTTCAAAGCTGGCCCACGCTCGTGACTTGGGCTACACTTTCAAGGTAACCCCAGTCGATGTGCTGATAGCGCTAGCTGTGGGTGCTGCCTCTGATCTCATCACCGTTCCACTTGCCGCCCTAAGCCGGTTTGCTGACGTCAAGACGCCACCTCGTTTAGACGCGGCCAAAGAAGCCGCCACTTTCCTAGGCATATTCATGAACGGCGTTACCGAGGAGCTTATATTTAGGGGTATGATTCAGAATATGTTGGAGCAACGCCTAGGCCACCGGTCCATATCTGCACTACTCATCGCGTCTGGTGCCTTCGGCATTGCACACTTAGGGAAATCAAAACTTGGATATGACCCGCCAAACGTTCGATACATGGCCTCCGCCTGTGTCACCGGTGTTGCGTGTGGGTTCGTATGGCGACAAACCGGAAAAGTCACAGCTTCCGCGCTGACGCAGGCCACGTCGAATTACATTATGTGGCGCGTCGCGTTAAGCAAAAAAGTTGGCCAGTAGACAGCGTTTTTTCGCAGCTAGAGTCCCTGTATAGCACTTGACAATGATTTCCACTCTTAAACTCACTGAGCACACTCTAATGCTAGTCTAGTTCGTCCCACAGGTCATCGTGCTTGTCAATATCGACCCATTCTCGGGTAGGGTTTTTCGTGTAGAGCGTGGCATTGAATTGTCCAGGTCGCCCATATGTCTCTCCATTAGCACCTTCGAAGCGAAACGGGTTACTTGACATGAGCACGCAGTTTGACTCCTCGCCGGGAAAAGCCGGAACAGAGATTCCCTTTTCCAAAAGTAGCTTTGAGGAAGATGTCGACCAGCTATAAAGTGGTAGCCCCCGGCAAACACATTTGATCCAAGCTTTGGTGCTTCTAAAGACACTAGCACTTCGGGTTTGATAAACGAATCTGCTGTCACATCAATTTTTCTTGGACCCGTCGAAAGATCCCAGCCAGATGGTACATCAAGGCTCACAATCGCAAGCCGAGTTGAGATTAGCATCTCGTAAACAGTCCAGTACTGTTGTCGAATGTCCCCCCCATCAAAGCCAGTTCCAAGCAAGGCATCTACAACGATGTCATAATAAAACTCTAGCGTACTGGGAATGAAGTCGTGCAAGTCGATTCCGGCTTCATCGCAGACAGATCGGAAATTAGCATGCTTAGATTGCTCTGCAGCATAGACCGCTGGTGCATAACCTCTCTTCTGCAGCTCTACAGCGACTTGCAATCCAATTAAGCCGTTTAAACCTGAGCCGCAAGCAATAAACACATCTGATATTTCTTCTGAACCATAGCATTGTTGTAATGCATCACAAAATCCACTTGCACAGGTTCTAGCCATAACCACAACGTCCCCACCTGAGTATGTAATAGCATCATTAATGGCTTGATTTGCCAATTCCGGGGAAATATGAGTCTGCCGGGGTTTGGAGTTATCTCGTTGCTTACTGCTTTTGTCCACTTCCATTTGCATCGATATTCTGCCTTGCGACCTTCTGTGTCCTGCGACTCTGAAGTGCTTGGCACGGGCTCTCTTGGAGTTGCACAGAAATGCGTGAATTCATGGGTCTCGCCAATGGGCTCGAGACTTCAAACGCTGTCTTCTGAGAAGCCATGATTACACACGGAGGGATTTCTTCTAATACGACCAGCCTGGCCTATTCCCAAAACGATTGATTGGAGGTGAGAATGATGCAAAGCAAGCAAAATGTATTCTGGAGTGCAGCCTTTCTAGGGTGACGCTTGAATGCTTCAAGACTCCAGTCTCACGAAGCCTCTATGACTGTTTTCTGACTGCTGTGCACGTCCTAAAGCAGGAAATCGAAAATTGTGGCGGCAAGACGTACTTGAAGCTGGAGCCGAAAAGCTGTACTTGGTGTCCTCAACTGCTTGTGCTGCAATCTGCACTGATGTGTGCCCTGGGACTTTGCTTGGTCAATTTGAGGTCGTGGGATTACTCAAAACACCGGTCAATCTCAATTTCAATGCCACACCAACCATCTTCCGTAATTTTTCAACGAGACGAAGCCCAGTTTTGTGAGATTGCTGTGTGTCTCAAGCAGTGTTACGAGGCATTCGGTTGCCAGGTGGCGGCTGGACACGCGTACCACGGGGCGGAGCGCATCCGTATACCGCCGAAGGACGGGCAAGCGAAAGGCGGGAAGGAGGGAGCGAGACAGCACGCGCGGGGAATTGGGGGTGCCAGCCACCGGGGAGACGAAGGGAAACCATAGGCCGCACGGGGCTCGGGCTGGGGCAGAAAGACCGCGCAGGTCGCCGGCCGAGGGCGCGAAGGGAAAATGGCACGAGGGGGTGGCTACCGGTGGGGCAAGGGGAAGCTGGATCGAAGGGGAAATTACGGGAGGGAGGGTTGGGGATAGCCGACTCATCCCGGGGAACGTGTACTTAAGAAGCCATCCCCGAAGATAGGAAGGGGGAGGCAGCAGACTTGTGAGGAGTAAAAGAATACGGGTGGATTCCCGTCATTACAGGTCGCTCGGTGCCCCGCCGCAGAATTGCCGCAACAGCACCCCTCAATATACTTTCCTCGCGTCTTTCGCGCTCACAATGTCAAGAATGACAAGCACCTCTAGCTATAGCGCTATTGGGGGGATGGCACTATATAAAGGAGGCTCAAATACATATATTTCGGGACAAAGCACACTGCTAACACAAACACAACAAAGCCTGTATAACACAACTAAATAACTAGCACTATATAGAGGGAAGCACTACTAAAGTAGGCACTATTGAGCAACCCCCCCTGTAGCATATAATGGCTGTCGCGCGACAAGATTTACAAAAGCTGTATGGCTGGCCAGCCATACTGGAACTAGATTAATTTTTGTTAATTTTTTAGAGGTTGATTCTAGTATGGGTAGCCACCCATACAGCTTTTGTAGATCTTGTCGCGCGACAAACACATCACACGTGTGGACACAAATGCAATGTATTACACGTGTGGATCGATATGCAATGTTTTACACGTGGCGACCAAAATGCAATGTATTACACGTGGTGACCAAAACGCAATGTTTTACACGTGCGAGAAGCTGGTGGATGATGATTGGCCGATTATGATACGGAATCGTATACAGTGCCTCCTACGATATAGTGCTATAGCGTGACATACCTCTAGCTATGGCACTATTGGGAGGTTGGCACTATAGAAAGGAGGCTCAAATACATATATTTGGGGACAATGCACACTGCTAACACAAACACAACAAAGCCTGTATAACACAACTAAATAAATTCATCCTTTGAATACTGAACCATGCCGGATGGTACACGTGAGCGTATGATAACCTGTGCCAGAGAGTGAGCCATAGCACTATATAGAGGGAAACACTACTAAAGTAGGCACTATTGAGCGACCCTGTAATATGTAATGGCTGTCGCGCGACAAGATTTACAAAAGCTGTATGGCTGGCCAGCCATACTGGAACTAGATTAATTTTTGTTAATTTTTTAGAGGTTGATTCTAGTATGGGTAGCCACCCATACAGCTTTTGTAGATCTTGTCGCGCGACAAACACATCACACGTGTGGACCTAAATGCAATGTATTACACGTGTGGATCGATATGCAATGTTTTACACGTGGCGTCAACCTTGAAATCAAAACTCTCACACTGACAGTGTGCATTTTGTGATGGCAGTGTGCATTTTGTGATGGCTTTGTGTGAGTTGTGTGGGGGCATCACGAAGATCACATATAAAAGGCTCTCCATCTCAAATGGCAAACAAACTGAACAACGTCACACAAAAACATATCTCCGTTTCCAGCCCTCTACGGCTAATTTCCAGAGACACTTCCCCTTCCCTTCGTGTTCGCAATTGCGTAGGTTGAACCGGAATGTACTGCACGAGAAGGTCAGTGGGACCCAAATCTACTGCGTACTCTGTATTGGGGTCAAAAGACGGACAAAAGACGGGCCCAAGGCACTTAGAAAGGGCTCGCGCCAAGTGCAGTGGTGTTCTACATGTAGGCAAGCTATCTGCTGCAGCTGCCGGACGGTCTGGCATTCTCGCGCTACACTGAAGCACCATGGGCCCTCTCCTGTCCATGAGAGGGAGTTTGACTCTGGACGACGCACTTTTCAACGAATAAGGCAGGCTTCACAAGCCCGAGAGTGAAGGCCGTAAAATGTCTGTAGAACAAGGCTATCAGCTATGCTTTTTAAATGGGTTTGTGATGGTTTGTTGATGTTGGAGATGATTGTGAGACAATGGTGTGAGAGTCACAAAACAATTTGTGTGTGAATCACAAAACAGTCAACAAAAGAGCACTTCAAGATGTTGACGTCACAAAAATAAAGTGATTCTAGTGGTGACAGTGATTCACAGAGGAAGGGCACTGATGAGGACGACATCTAAGAGTAGGTACTTGGTAATTCATACTTTCAATAGCGAGAACAGTATCATCATCACTCTGTAGTGACACTTCTATCTTCATTGCACAATTAAATCTAAAGCAACTATGATTAAAAGAACAGTAATTCAATGACACATGACTGACTTTCAAAGCAATCCGGACTGGATGATGTCGGTACCTTTGGAGCCCATACCCAGCTGTTCACTTGCACGTCTAAGTCTCATGGTATTTAGATGCTGCACAGAGCCGTGCATCTTTAAATGTGACCGTTACAAAAATATCGATTTCACAAAAAACACATATGTCTATATACTGACTACGTTCCAATTGGAACCATTAATGGTTACCCCCAACTCTTTAGTCTTCGGTATATATTTCAAACAAATTTCTCAAGTATCACTTTCCAAGGGAAATTAACAGAGGACGATACCATCCACCAGTTGATAATGGTATCAGATCTTTTCAATGGCCTCCAATTCGGGAGTGATATAGAGGTCTACTATACCTTGGAGAATGAAGAAGAAAGAAAGGCATGGTTCCCAGCAACAGTCATTAGTCTCAACTACCTTCATGATGATCGTCGAGAGGTGCTCAAAGGGACCATTCAATACAAGGCAGCGTTTGGATTCAGGGCATGTAAAAGCAAGGTTACTTTCAAGGAGGGAAACGGGTTTGTACAAGATGGACAAAAGTTTAGCTGGAGACTCAAAGATACATCGGTGCGATTGGATAACAGCGCAAGCTCAGACGTGGCAAGCGCATCGATGGATGCAGATGATATGGACTATGCTCCAGGTAGTGCCATGGTAGAAAAATGCAAGAAGGTTAACCACACGACGACTGTCTCACTTGACCAGAATACAATCAAAGATACTCGTGAGCTAAATGCTCTTTCCAGACGCCTTCAGTATCTTGAGGAAGTGGTGAAAGGACAGCAATCCTCGATTACGACTGCACTATGGACTCAGAATCCGCTCCTCATTTCTGATGCAGGCTCCAATATTCCTCTTAAGTTTATTTCGTTGCGTCTAGAGCATTGGTTACTCAAGACACCGACACGTCCTACCCCAGTTGAAATAACCCGTGGGACGAAGTGGTTTGTACAAGACTCATTTAAGGCGCGAGCAGACTGCACATTGCTCCAGTTTGATTCTATATCCGAAAGAGTCAAAGCTCAGCCACGAACAAAGGTTTCTATTCTTCCGGAAGATTATATGTGCCGGAAATCAGTTGTGAAGGAGACGAGTATATACTTTAGGAGCTTCCTAGACTTGTCAGAAGCACTCGGACCAGCATCACCGCAAGTTGTCAGAGACGTGATCATCGCAAAAAGGCTGGAAAAAGGTACCGACAATTATGTATCTGCCAGAGTGATAGGCTGTATGGCCGGTCCCAACACCAAATCTCTTTCTGACCCGTGCTATATGACAATTGGAGATTCTCTTGCTGTTATAAGGGATGACGAGGATGAACAACGGCACGTTGTATTTCGTCGGGATTGCACTTGGGATTCCATAGAGCAGACCTACTCCTATCCACTGGAAGACATAAGACTATCAGAGCTTAACTTCCAAGAACGCATTTCCAAGGTAATGAGTGCTGAAAAAGTGGTCAGCGGACCATCGGACCGGAAGGAGTCGTTCTACCTGCGATGGAATCTTCAATCCAATCCTTGTCAGTCTATATTTGCTGATGTAAATCGCAGCGACGTACTAGGAGTACTTCAAGTGCATGTCCCATTCATCTCTATCAAAGGGTCTGCCCATGTGAAGCAATTCATCACTGTTGCCAAAGTTCTGGGCCTCTTTAAGTAAACTCAATTCATTCATGCTACAGCAGTCTCCCGCTTTACTCATTTTTCACTTTGGTGAACTAAGAAGTTTCACTATCACATCAAATACGACCCCTTATAAATCGAAGTCGTGGACCATGACCACATCCTCATCGTCTTCGACTTGATCCGCCTGGATTTCATCCTCACCATCCACCACGCTCAGATCATCATTATCCTCGTGATGTGAACCTGAACCGACCGGGGGATCGTGCACGGAGTTGTACATATCCACGGACATCACTAGCTTCTCCTTCAAAATACTGGACAGTTGCTGTGGAAGCTCACCCCGCTTTTCTCCCTGTCCTTCAGTCAAAAGATCTGAGTAGAGCGATCTCAGTCGCGACCGCCATGATCCATTGTGGTGATCCTGGCCATCCACTTCATGCAATATCTGCTCGTTTCGAGAAAATGCACCCCTCGCCTCGATCACCTTTATCAGCATGATCTCCCGAAACAGGACAGCAGTCATGTAAATCACACGAAAGGATTCCTTGGATATTGAATAGAGGTCTTCATCACTGCCACACCTGGTAAAAGCCACCAAGAACTTCAAGGCGACGTGCATGGCATTGAGTCGGATAACAATTTTTCGAGTCTCCTTCCTTCCATCCTTGTCTTTCGTCTCAACGTCATACGTAGTGATAAATATGAAGGGATCGCTTTCAGAAATCAGCTTCTTCCATGTTATCAAATTCAGGGGGTTCACCTCAGCGACCGACTTCATAGCAGTACGACAGGTTCCGTCTGGGATATCTTGGAGGTTCATGTGCGGGCGGGGTGGATTCTCATACTGGAATGAGACTCCCACTTCACTTTGGAAAACATATGAGAAGTTTTGAAAGAAGGATTTCCGCCCGAGCTCCCTGGACTTGTTCAGAAACTGATTACCTATCTTGAAAACGCGGCGAACGATCTCAACCCTAATGTCTTCGTCCTTGATGAATCCAATTGGCTCATCTTCCCCCATCTTATCGCTTCGACGCCGAGCCACACGCCGGGCCTTCTTGATGGCCGTTGAAGCAAATTCTTCGTTGAAGAAAGACTCGACTGTGATCATTGTTATGTAGCCCGGCCTCAGCCAAAAAGGTTTCTCAGCGGTCTTCAGCTTCCGGCGGATGTTCGGATGTACCATTTCGAGTGACTTCGTCCCAATACTCGGTTTGTTCATTGCATTTGCAATCAAGCTCTTTCCCCAAGCCTTTCGAAGGACCAGATACTGACGAGCTTGCTTCGTACCCAGCAGCTCCTCGGTTTTCTCCTCGCTTGGGTCCCTTTTCCACAAAAGGACCTCGACAAGTAAAAGTCCGAACCCCAACACTTCGGAACTATTGACGTCCAATTGAAGCTTGGAAAATTGTGTGTCACGACTCACACCCTCTAAGGATTCACTCGCTTCCTTTCTCTGAGGAAGAACTCTCATAGTGCAATTTATCAACGCTCTTGTGAAGATAATGCACATGAATTTCCCTGCGAAGATGTCCTCCATAGGCCTAAGGAGGTCGTTTAAAGAGGCCTTCTCGGCTGCTTTTCCTGTCTTCGGCAGGGCGGAATTCAGAAGAACAATGTTGACGGCGTCCTGGCAGCGTGATAACGTCCGCTCTAAGGTTGAGACACGAGAAGATACAGCCTTGATTGCACCCAGAATTTCCTTTTTTTCAATGGCGAGCTGCTTCTCCAAACCAGCATGCAGTTCCCGCATGACTGGAAGTACTCCGTGGTTAGAGTCTTCCCCAAGTGCTCGAGCCAAATGGGGGCCCCGCGGCTGACTCGGCAAGGAACCTGCCATGCACTCACGATGCGTGGGAACGACGACGTCTTCCACATCTTGAGTTTCGGCGACCCCGTCCATCTCTGCTCCACTAGCCTGCACACTTTCGTCTACGTACTCCTCTGGCTCGCGTCCATGGAGCTCGAGCAACTGACGGTTCGCCCGTTTGCGTTCTGTGTGTTCATCTTCCTCGCCATGATCTCCATCCCCGAACAAAAGGGAAAAGTCTTCACCCGGAGACGAACCGATGGCGCGCTTGCGCTTGCCCGCACGCGGAGGTGCTGCATCAGATGGACCACTTCCCTGACTTCGAACGGGAAGCGAGCACGTGTGAGATGGCGGACTGCCTTGGGGTGTCCTGACTGTATTGCTTGAAACCCGCCGGGATTCCTGCCCAGCCGCTGCGGGAGTAGCTTCGGCCGCAACACGAGGAGATGACCGGCGTTCCGCGGGGACCTGAGCCCCAGGCGCTTGGCTGTTAGACTTCCGAGATGTCAGAGGTCCCTTCTGCTGAGACAAGCGGCCTCGCTGATTGCCTGAAGCAGCGGGTTTCATGGCTGCAGAACGCGAATGAGCACGCCCTGCCTTCTTCCCAGACCTTTTTCGCGGGGTCATTAAGCCTCAGTAGGAACACAGGATGCGCAAAGTCGGGAAGCAAAGGAAAAATGATGGCGAGAGGACTCAATCAGTTGAGAAAACGTGAAAAGGTCGATGAACGCCTCTGGTACTAGCGCGGGTTAGGCATGAGCTTATTCTGGTACGAGCACTTGAAGGTTAAGGACATCACGGGCAAGCGCTGGTTTAGTAGGCAGCAGAATAGCACATCACTTTGCTACATCGAGGTATCAAAAAAACATTTCCGTTACAACTATGGTACTCCAGCAAAAATTCCGGTCCAGTCACTGGCCGGAACCAGAAACGCCCCTCATCATCGTGCTGAATGGGAACGGCCAAAAAAGCTGGCGAAATATGGCTGCCCGCGAACCAATGACCCACGGGCCACCGTTCATTGCTGGCAAAAATCCAGCATTTTTTGGCCCCAAAAATAGCAACATCATTGCTTTTATTAAATTTATCATAAATCTGACCTTCCTGTGAAGTGAGGTACCCTCAAACGCAGACCCATCTCAGGAGCTTCTTGAGACTTTGTAATGTCTACCGCAGATTCGTTCCGCATTATGCGAAAATTGCGCACCCTCTAAACCAACTGCTGAAGAAAGGACAACCGGTCCAGTTGGAAGGATTCGACGAACCATGCGAAAAAGCTTTTCACAAGCTCAAAGACGCTATCTTGGCGCCACCGGTGTTGGCGCTGCCAAAGAAGGACCTACCATACTCGGTAGACACCGATGCAAGCGATTATCAAATCGGCGCTGCATTATTTCAAACGCATCCGGATGCGTAACGTAAACCCATCGGGTTCTTTTCAAGAACGTTAGCCGCAGCCGAGAGAAACTATTCTGTATCAGAAAAAGAATTTCTAGCGATAATTTGGGCCGTACAGACTCTAAGACCATATCTATATGGCGAACACTTCATTGTGCATACCGACCATGCCTCATTGAGGTGGTTGATGAACGTAACCGACCCCAGCGGGAGATTAATCCGATGGAGGCTCCGCCTCTCGGAATTTGATTTCGAAATCAAGTACAAGAAGGGCAAGGCTAACAGCCAAGCTGATGACCTGTCAAGACTACGGACCGCTGGAGAAACCGTCGACGAAATCGACGACAAAATCCCATGCTTTGTGGCCGAACCGGCAGAGGGAACAGTGGAGGACGAGGACAGTTTTGACGCGTTAGACGACATCCTCGCTCTTGAGGGGGGAGCCGCCTCCGATCGCCTCGATCAATTCCAAGCTGTCACTCCGGAGGAGCTCATTCGCGAGCAAGTCGTCGACCTTCTGCAATCGCATCAAGGAAGAAATGGACGCCGGAAAGGTGAGAACGTTCAGCATGGAGACCGAGGAACTGGAAAGAACTCTATGCCGTACGGCGGCGGAGTTTGTACAAGTGGTGATACCACAATCGTTAAGGGACCGCGTCCTAGGGTTGAGCCACTACGCAAAATTGGCAGGCCACCCGGGAGGCAGGAAACTTTACAAGACATTGAGAAGATATTTCTACTGGCCTACGATGGCCCTAGACTGCTACGCAGTCGCGAAGAATTGCGCCGCATGCGCGCGGGAAAGGGTGAAGTTAAGAAGAAACACGAAGAAAATGAAGCTGTTCACGCCCAAAGCTCCGCTGGAGTTTGTCGCCATAGACATCCTCGGCGAGCTAATTACAACTAAAAGAGAAAATCGGTATATTCTCGTGATCAGCGATCGATACTCGAAACTGGTACGAACCGTACCGTTGAAGAAGATATCAGCTGCGCACGTCGCACAAGCCTTCGTTCACCATTGGGTATTCGTGTACGGACCGCCGGTCAAGCTGCTGTCCGACAATGGAACACAGTTCACGGCCCGGTTCTTTCAGAACGTCTGTCGAATTCTCGGCATACGCAATGTGTTCACGACTACATACCATTTGCAAGCCAACAGCCAAGTTGAGAGGTTTAACCGCACGCTGACTTCCGCGTTGCGAAAATTTGTTGGAGAGCATCCCAAGAACTGGGACCTATTTAGCGACGCCGTGACGTTCGCATACAACACGCAAGTTCAACGAACTACGAACATCGCGCCCTTCGAGCTGGTGTTAGCTCGGGCGCCGAGAAACGTTGCGTTACAAGCACAGCCACGTTTGTAAGGATTTAGCTCGAATTGAGCGTACTACCTGAAATGGCAGTCGTGGTTGGAAAGCCTGATGAAAGGCGCTTGTAAGAGCTTGCGGAAAGAACAGGCGCGCTACAAGCGAAATTTCGACGCAAGGCTCCGCAAGTCGAAGTATGACATCCCTTCAGGATCATACGTATTCCTTCGGAAAGAGCGAGGCACGGCCACCGAGCCGAAACAAAAGTTGGCACAAGTGGCTACGGGTCCATATCAAGTGAAGGAGGCAACTGAGAATACGGTCCTCATTTCCATCGGCGACCAGGAAGAGCGCGTGTCGCGAGATAGAGTCGAATAAGCTCCTAGTCCCATGGACTACACGCCGACAGTCGGGCTACGACAAGCGCTACAATTCCTCAACCGAGAAAGGGAACGAGAAGAACCCGCCGCGCAAGCGAAGGATAAGATGGATGACGGGCCGTTGATAAATAGGGAAGCTACAGGCACCCCGCCCGATCTACAAGAGATGGGAGGTTCGGAAGAGCAGGATGAGGATGAGTCGCTGGCTCTTCGGAAGAGGGACGGACAGTTGGACACGCAGGAAGAAGGAGCCGGGAGTCAGGAGTATGTGATCGACAAGATCGTGGACCACAGCTACGACGGGGAGAAATTAATTCTCAAAGTGAGATGGCATGACTATATACCCTCAAGAACGCAACATGGGAACCCATTGAGCAATTGCCCCGCAGCGCGGCCGTCACGTATTTCCGACGGAAAAGATTATCCTTGCCCGCGCAGGTCGTGCAAGCGCAATCAGGATAGTGATAACCAAGAATTTCACATGTCAGTGTCAGTGCGGTAATCCGCACTGGGCAGAGCGAGCCGACCTGAGGGTCAAGAAAAGGGGAACGATGAGATGGAACGAACCAGATGAGGGGCCTTCAGACAGCCACCTGCAAGTAGAAGCAGCGCGCGCACGAGTAGAATGAGCGCTGTGATGAGATACTCAGGTCGGAAGTGGCGTAACGATGTGCCAAGCAAAGAAAGAACGCTGGAAGAACGGGGACATGGACTGGATAGTCCACCTCTTTCACTCTTACCTTCATAACTGTTCGGCCTCGTTTTGTTTTATTTGTGATTGCTTTTGTGTTGTTCTATTTTATTTTATTTTTGAGACATTAGGGACACGACCCCACACCGCAGAGGTCAGTCAGCAAGTCTAGGAGGAGTCCAAGGAGGACATTGAAGAGGCGATGATCTTTGAGATCAATTCCGCCTTTGACAAAGTTACGGCCGACGCCCGCGTCGCGGGATTCTCACCATTCAGGGCAAGGCCCAGGAGGAGCTAAGAGACGTAGGAGAAAATGACTCTACATGATAGAGCCAGAAGGAGATGACGCACTACACACATTTGGTCCACACGCGCGTGAAGCGTAATTTATTTGAGAATTTAAGGGGTGTCGAAAGCGAACTATTGAGCGAGCGGTATCAGAGCGAACGCCGGCCTTGTCAACGAGCTTCGAATGTGTTGATCAGGCTCGACAAGCCGTGAGACGGACGTTTAGCAAACGAGAGGATCCCCGAGCAGAGACAATGTCCATGCCTACTTGAGATTGAGAAATCGCCGGAGGGGATGCCGTCCAAATGGGACGACCCTGTTGGTCAGACGCTTGTGATCGACACACCCGCGAACGCATTTATTCACGAACGGCGTACTTGCCAGTTTACAACGATGACCCCCTTTTTTTCTTATTGTCGTTTTCATTTTGTTTTGAGGCTGGAGGCGTCTCCCCGGACCACGCCGGGAGCACGTGAGGGACATAAGAAGAACCTAAGTGAGAGAAGATGCTCGGATCATGGCGCCGACGGCATGAAGTGCTCCTGGTGGTCTCAATGAGCTGGAAAGGAAAAGAATGTGAAAAGCGATCTGCAAGTCCTAGTCGCGCACAGTATCACCAGTTGTGTTTCTACATGAGGGTCACCTCCAACGGGGAAGCGAGGCCTTTCGAGACGGAGATCTCCTACTGATTGACGAGGGAAGGGAGGTGAACACAGTAGATCCCTCACACAAAAAAATGAGAAAATTGAAGCGAGAGGAGAAAGGCGGTCTTACCTCAGAGTCCCTTGGCGAGAAGAGATTGAAACACGGTGTGTTTTCGAAAATTCGACGTGAGACTGTATTCTGGGAGAAAGCACATAGCCTCGTGGAAGCCGCTCGCACGACAATCGACGGAGGCACGTGAAAAGGACAGTGGCAATCAGCAGTCCGCCCTCTAGGAGCGTCATGAAATTCAAAAGAAATGTTTTTTGGCCGTCGCCCACAGCCGACGGCACACAAGCTCAAGGCGACCCCGCGTCGAAGCTACGATCTGACTCGGCTCGAAAGAGACATCCAGGGGACATTCTCCTCTATTCGCTAATATTGAGACCATATGAAACACAAGCCGACGACAACCCTGCGGAACGAACCCGTTTTGTAACGCGAGCTCTTCAATGACTAACATCCTCATCGAGGATTTACTTACCCACTTTCTTCTTTTTCGCCATTCTGTGTCGTTTCGTTTTATTTGGTTTGCTTTTGTTTGTTTTCTCCTCACGCACCGCACTTCGGTCGGCGACCCCCGAGCAAGCGCACGACTTCCCGACGAATACGCCGGACGTCTACGAGCAAGGAGAAGTGCCATTCGACGAGGGATCTCCTCCCTTAGACAGCCCGGCGCTGCGGCAAGTCGACTTGCTCCATTCGGTATCGGCGGGAGCGCCGCCGCCCCGACCCCTTCGCACAGTACAGTCTGCCATGGACGGAGGGGACGCGGTCTCCGAGTGGTTCGGGGTCCCAATCGAGCGCTCGACCCCGCTCCCTCTCGACCGCCTCCGCTTTCCCTGGTGTCGTCAGGCCCGCTCGGGGGTCACTGTTGCCGAACTGCTGATGCGGAGGTCCCTCCGTCCGGACTTATTACGCGTACGGAAAGTATACGAGGCGGGGCGGGGAGAGGAAGACACTCTTGTGTTGGGCCGTCTCCTCGCGGAGGGCGGCGGCGCCGCTTACCAGATCCCTGCTGCGATCTTTGGTGATCGCACTTTCGCTTACAGCTTGCCCGAAGCCGAATATGTCGACCGAATGGCGGACTATCTCCTTCACCACGAGCCAACGATCCCTCGGGAGTTCGTCCTGCCTTCTGTCGCGGGGCTGTACGTGAGCCCCCGCCCCTTTGCCTATTCGAAGGCACGCGTGGCCCTGCAGAAGTCGGCCTGCTCACTCATGAGACTACACCACGTCGCCATTGCCCCCCACGATTGGGCAGCTTATCGGCATTCTGGGGAGGCAGACGGGCGTGTCTTCCGGTTGGCTGTGTTTGCCGACGGCCTATCGCCACTCGATTTCGCGCCCCTCCCTGACGCGATGAGGGATGCCCTCCCTTCGTTGGGGGTGCATCCCCTACTTCCTTACGCCTTAAAGCACTTCGGAGCTGCTTGTACTGACCCCACGCATCCCTCGCATCTCAATCTGATGTACAACGTCGAAAGGGAATGGGCGTGGGCGTTCGGTAATGCCTTCATGAACGAAGTCTCAATTCATGGGCGGGTGTTCGTGCAACCGACCGGCGTATTAGCCCACTTGGAGCGAGTGGCCTGAGATCTCCCCAATGTACTCCTACATCCGCTTGAGCGGAGTTCCCTCCACGTACCCTGGACTTATGCCTTTGCTCTCGATCTGATGCACCGGGCATGTGACGTCGGAGATCGCCACCTTCGTCACTGGACGGACTTCACGACCGGCATACAGTCCTCCTTCTTAGTGTACGACCACCGTTCCGACGCCTTCGTAGCACGGCCGACGGTCGTGGCGCCTTCTTCTCGGCGCTCCGGGGGCGGGGGCGGAGTCGGCTCCGCCTCACGATTATCGCGAAAAAACGCTATCGTGACTTAGACAGCGAGCCTGCATCCCGTGCACTCGCTGGGACGTGCCCGTCCCGCGAGGCATCAGCCTTCATGGGCGGCCCTAGCTCCCCGGGCACTCGTCCCGTTCCCCCTGTGCCTCCTCTCAACGCGACCCCGACTCACGCTCCAAGGGACGCAACTGCTGTTCGCCGCATGACGCTGGAACGGAGCGACATTCGGGCCATTCCCATATTAATCCCCGCCCTCGGGGACGCGGGCGATCATTCGTGGCAAGTTGAGCGCTTACTTATCACGCTCGCGAATTGGTATTTAGCTCGAAGCGAGGAAGCCCGTCGGATCGAAGCGGATCGGGCGTCCGGCTCGTCGGAGTTGAGTCGCGTTCAGACTGATTTAACGGAGCTACGCGAGTCCCTCCGTAAGCAGGGAAGCCTCCTCGAACGGGCGGCTAGCAAGCGCGATCGTTACCGAGGGGAGCGGGATGCCCTTCGTGAGGTGCCCGCATCCGCGACTCCTGCCTCCAATGCGCAGCCGGACACGGGGAAGGGAGACCCCTACGAGTACTTCGGGTACGGACCCTCTGCCGGAGGAGGCGGCGTGCCTCATACGGGGCCAGCGCATCACTACGCCCAGCCTCGACCGGGTTCCGTGCCTTCGTTCGGGGAGCGGGGTTCGGAGACCCCTCGGCACCCTGGGTATTGCCCCGCGAGCGCTTTTAGTCCCGCCTCTGCTGGGCCTTCCAACGGCACGAGCCGTTGAACTCATAGATAAGTTGTGGTCCAGTGTTCGAGAGATACGACTCGTCCACAGTAAAAGCCAGTAGGGCATCTCTTTCTCTTCTACTCTTGTGCTTATCGAAGCCTCCTCCTGGCGTGGGCGTGCGTCGTCGCTGCCACACGCCATTCTTCATCGACGTTCTTATCGTCGGCTCTGGCGCGCTCCCTGCCGACTTTGATCTTCAAGTCGAAGTCGGGGAGCGCGTTCGGCCGCGCCCCTTTCCTCCTCCTTAAGCCTTGTCGACGCCTCGTAGCCATCGAAGACTCAATATCGCCCCTCGCGCGGGGGGGCTCGAGCTTCTCGTCCGGTCCCACGTTTGGTCATACCGTGGCGGCAATTGACCTCATACCCCGTGGTGCACGCCATGCGCAAGGGCGGGCGGATCCTCTTTTGCTGCAGATGCGTCTGACACGCTGGATCCCGTCGTTGTGTGGGCTTTCGCACGGGTGCGCCGTCACGTCGACCCCGGCAGCACCCGTACTTGAAGAGACCTCGGCAATGGCGCGCGTTAGGGTGTCGTCCCATTCTCCAACTTCAAAAAGGGGGGTCTTGGCTGACGTGAGGCGACTCCCCACGGCAGCGGCCATGAGGGCTCGGCTGCACGGTACTTGTTCGTTTCCCCGTTCTCGTAAAGCGGGGCCGTTGACTCGCATGGGCGAAGAGGGGTTTGACGACGGAGGAACGTCGGGCGTTCCTTGACTGACACTGTCGCAGTCGTCGCGACTTCATGGTGTCGCCGTCTCGCCCCGTCGACAGGAAGGCAAAATCATCGTTGCCCCGCGCTGGTGCCTCGTCGCACGAGACGAATCGGAATGTCTTGTTTCATCGAGGTTCGGGCTAGCGTCGTAGTCCTCTTCGTCTTAATCCGCGGCTTCGTCCCGTCTTCGGTCGTTCCGGGCGAGCGGGCGCACTGGAGGCGGGAAGCCACGGTGGCGGTTCGTCGAGTGTCGTACTCGTACAACAAGGGGACGCGAACTCCTCGTCCCCTCCTTCCGTTTCGACGGTGCAGCGCGATGTGCTCTGATCCGTGAGGGCACGTGCTGCCACGAGCAGAGGAGTGGCACGGCGTCGCGCGAAGGCGCCCCGCCATCCCGTGTTGCAGCGTTCTTCACGGCCGCTGCTGCTTTTTTCCCCCCGTGGCCTCCCTCTGCCGGCGACCTCCTCGTCTGGTCTGGTCCAAGGTGGACGGCGTATCTGGGAGAGAAACGCGGTGAGGGGTTAACGTGCGAGCTCGGACGAGATGATTGTCCGGCTCGACCGGAATTCGACGAGCTCCGATAGGCCAAATGGTCCTTACGGGGCTGAGGAGCATGCACGGGAAATTTTCGACATACCCGAATTAACGAGCTCCCATTGGCGGGAGGGCCCCCGACTCTCTTTCCCGGCTTGAAGAGCATGTGGAGCGGCTTCTCTTGCTCGACGCTTCCCTACGGAAGCGCGACTAGCGACGCGATCGGACGTCGCTCCAGTCTTGTCTCCCCCGTGAGGGAGGCGTGAAGCGAGCTCTTCATGCCTTTCCCCTGAATAAGCGTACCGCACGCCTCAGAGACGCGTACACTCGTGACCATGTCTGCTCCGTGGTCCACGTATCACGCAGTTTGTCTTTCGCCCTCTCACCGTTTTCCCCAGTGGACCAGCGTGCAAGTTCTGTACGACATGACGGCTCTCGGGGCGTGTGCCATTAACCTGTTCAGCACCTCTTTCTCTTCGTCGTAGCGCTTGAGCATGCACGCAACCGTACCGCGAGGTATGGGCTGTGTGAAGTACTGCGGGACTTCATGGGTTCTAGCTTTCCTGACTATACCACCAAATCCCCTTCGCCTTCTATTACAATGGCGGATTTGAGTCCAGACCCAGCGATAGGATCGGATGTAGAAACGTCGATGCCTTCCTCGTGTGCATCTGTGTCATTCGCCGGCGGTAGGGCGTATCGCAGAGCACTTGAGGAGCTGGTAGAAAGCACAGCTTGCGGTTAGGCGGAAGTCATCGTCATTCTCGTCCTAAGTACCTAACTCACTGTTACCCCGAATATGCCACGCTGTCGCGAGAACCGGATAGACTCAGGGCAGAAAGCTATAGTGACCATTCCGCGCGTATAACGAAGTGGCGGTATCCAGAACGCGCCTGGCCTCATGCTTACCCTGACCCCTAGCGGGTCACGAGGGCTGCATAATTGCTACTCGTGGAGCCTGGGCCGGCCTCCTTGTTCCTTCCTTCGGCCAACTGCACATGCGTTCGCGACGCTCAGTCCCTATCGTCTCTCAGAGCTGTGCGAGGGGCTACCAAAGAGCACTCGAACCCAAGGCGACCGGTAGGATCCGTAGAGTCAAGGGCTTCCCGTGCCTTGTAAACGTCAGCGAGAGGGGTGAGATGCCCGAATTTGCTGCCAAGTAAGTGTCCACCAGGGCACCCCGAGGCAGTACTGACGACCCGTAATCCTTCTCACGACTGGGTATCCCCTTTGTGCGGGAGTTTTTGTCCATTTCAAGCCTTCCGGCGGCTGCGATCGATTTAAGCCACGACGAACTGCAGTGAGTTTTTTCTCTCTCTTGATCATATGGCTGCGGTCGCGGCGTAATACGAGACGCCCAAGGCGACTCCATCCTCTCGATAGCCCTGCCCCATACGGACAATTAAACCTCTAACCAGAGGGCTCGAGGGACAGTCAGGTCTAAGCGGAGTAGCTTTGGCGAGAACTATTCGGCAAGCCCGATTCGTTCGGGGCGACTTCTACTCCCCGACCACATTCCCTTTGCTCGTCGGTCCCGTGAGGGCACGTGGCACACTCTTTCTTGATTCCGGCATGGGCGTACGCTGGGTCGAAGTCCACGGGGGCGACGAGGGTCTTCGCCGTGCGTCGGAGGCCTCCTCTCTCCCCAAAGGTCGTCCCCCCGGCACGGTTCGCCCCGTTTCTGGTAGCGGTCTTGATCAGCGGCCCCCAGCGTTCATCTCTTGGACCCTGCATGCGTACGCGCAAAAAATGGTGCAACAACAGGGGTTTCCGGTAGATCGGTTTCTAGTGCAAAGATCGTTCTTTTCTTTAGTTATGTTATAAGCCCACTAAAACGTTACAAAACTATTCCGCAGTCGTTGAAGACACTAGAAAATAAGTAATAGGAGCTCCTTAGGGGTTCTGCAAGTATCTTAGCGTCTTCTGCTTGCATTTTGACCCTGGGAGGTCTCTTGGTGCTTTTGTAGCCCTCCCCGTGACTGTCACGCCATCACGGTACCCGATAAATAATTTATATATTCGTTGGTCTCAAGCTCAGGAACTTGCACTTGGAGTCCGTGACGAAGAGTACCACCCCAGCTCGGAGCCTCACTCAATCCGCCGCGCCTCCCACACACCCGCCGGTCATTGTTCGCCGTTGCCATCAGATTCCCCCCGCGACGTTGACTCCCGCGCACGTCACCTTGCCTCTATGCAACCGCCAGCACACCCCCTTTTTGCCGGCCTCCTGCGAGTCCACGGGCCACAATTAGCCGGCACCATCACCGATGTACAACCCGTTTCCGTCGCCCGCCAAGCTGTACGCCATCTTAGAATTGCGCTGCCCATGCCATCCCTCTGAGTTCATTTTGAGCACCTCCTCCCCGCCTCGCACTGCGCGAGAGCATTGCCCAATGGGACGTGCCGTGGGCAAGGGATGGCGGCGTCGGCAGGGCGTTGCTCCCCTGCCGAAGATTTTTCCAGCCTTCTCTCGGCATCATTCCTGTAGGGCTTATTCTCGATAGATTCCAGCGAAGGCTGCAGATTGGTCTTGACATTAGGCGCGAAAGCCTGGTATGCCCCGGACCTTAGTCAGCCACTACGCCGGGCGCATGCTTCTGCTGCTTGTCGTAGCAGTATTCCACGGCGGTCCGCATTCGGACTTCGGCGTCGGTTTCCATGCCACGCTCCAGCTCTGATTCAGAGTCCCAACGCGGTTCTGTGCGGCGCAGAAGAAGCTCTCGCAATCGCAATGCAATCAGCAAGTCAAAGTCCTCTGCTGCAATGAGGCGTAATGCGCTTGCGAATGAAGCGGGGACGTACAAACCACCGGTGGAGTGCTGCGCACAGCGAGGTGGCCAGATCATTCCATTTCAGCAGTCGAGGGGCCTCCGTCGTTCCTTTTGCGCAGGCAAAACTCAAGTTCACCGGAAACGACTTCTCATCGGACTCGTGGCCGATCGAAATGCGCTTGACGACCGAGATTCTGATAGTGGATCGAGCAGCAAGAACAAGCCTGTTTTTCAGTACCATGGGATCGTAGTCTGTCGTTCATACATGCGCAGTGTAACAACAGCGTCGCCGGACTTACTTAATAGTGTGCTTGGTACTCCGCATGCGCCGTCTTCACCGTATGCCAATAGGCGCGCAAGATCTTTGGATGGCAGCAAGCACACCCTTGTTGCTGCGTATCTTCTCGGAGTGAAATTTAGAGACGCTGACCACAGTCCGGAGCGCGATGTTTTCCATCTCCCACAACGCAACAAAATAGAGGTGTGGGAAGACTACTGTGAACAGGAGAGGGCGCTTGGTCGCCTCCCATGCGGTTACAAGCACTTCGTGCGGACCTGGAAGGAGGTTGCACCTGAGATCAAGACGAGACGACTGCACGGGTTTGCTAGGTGTGATACATGTGTCGAGTTTGACGAAGATTTGGATGGACCTCTGATCGCGGAGCAAAGAGAGGATACGCTGCGGAGACGGTCCGATCATATCCAGTTCGTACATGTAGTGCAATGCGCCTGTTAGGCAGAGACTAAGGTCCGACGGTCCAACACAAACAACAGCAACAAAAACAACAACTGCCAATGGCACAGCGCTACGGAGTGTTCGAAGCTCCCTGTCCTGTTTAAGCGGGTTTGCGGCCCGCAGTAGCTCGGATCCCTGATAGGGGGGGGGCAAAGAGAAGGGCCCAGCCCGGGATCGGTAAATGGTGGTAGAGACTTGTAAAGGCGACTGCTCGACGAGTTCGGAGTGGTGTTTAGGTAAACCTGGTCCGATGGGTCGTAAATCCAATGCTCGAAGAGCGCCTTGTACACCTTATACCCTTGATAAGGTCTTCGACGGGGACGTCGCAACGTAGCCCGTCGGGAAAGAAGAAAACGTAGCAGCGCAACACCGTCGTACTGCCCGATGGCAAAGTACCAACAACGGATCGGTCGCAACCAGATTCCGATGGCACCAACACTAAGAAAAGCACCACTGGTGCACCAACACAAAAGCCCGATGGCAAATGACGTCACGTTGCGGATCGCAATCCTACAAGGTGGGACCAACTCAACATTAAGGGAAATTAGGATAGAGAAATAAAGGAAAATTCATAAGGAAAAAGGGGACCCCCGAGCAATAGAGGATGCCGTAGGCTTAGATAAAAGGGAGCGTCTTGGTAGAGACGGACTTCGACCAAGGCGACATTCAACTCCGGCAACTCGGGTTACCTTTACTGACTTGGTGGTCAGAGGGCTAAGGTATATAGAGCCCCGCCGGGGCGAGTACAGTAGCTCCCAGCTCTAGATTCTAGATCTAATTAGTGAATAAAATTAAATAATTAAAATAATCGTGCGCTTCGTCGCACACGCGTGTCCCCCAAACCCGGACCACAGTATCCAATTTTTTTCCTTTTTCACTTCCTTCCTCCCCCCTACCCGAGACGGGTATTGCACTACATATCCCCCTTCTGAGCGCTCTCGCGCAGCGGCTTCACTCCCTTGCTTCGCAACTCCTTCCTTTTTCTTCCGACCATCGGTCGCCGCTCGCGTGAGAGTAAGACGATCTCCATGTTTCCTTCATCGGATCCCACTGTCGGACATACCGCCAGCGGTCGCCGCGGTGTGGGCTTCTCACACACGCCTCCCATTCCTAGCGACCTTCCCTCTATACCCCGACTTCCCCCGAACACCAATGTTCCTGAACCGGTCTTTCATCCCGGTCTCCATCCTTCATCAGCCCCTTGTCGATACCCCTCACTAGCCGAGCTCCAAGGTAAATCCATGCGCGACTATCCCTTACTGTACGCGGCCACTCCTTGGTTTTCCGCCATCGACGTGCGCGACGTCACTAACATCGGGCGCGACTTTGCCGACGGTGCGGGGATGTTACCGGGTCACCTTCCCCTTCAAGCCATTTCCTCCTACGATTGGCGTGCCCGTGTCGCCATTCCCCCTTCTATCCTGCGTCGTTCCTCCCCTCGTGGCCGACAGGGCCTATCCCTGCGATTCATGGAAGCCGTTCTCGACCGCCTCGACCTATCCCTATCCAATGCCCTCATCCCTCCGTCCTTCGGATGTGACACGTGGAAGTTTCGCACGGAGGGGGAGCGTGATTACCTTGACAACCTCCTCAGCTGGACACGGGGTAACCCCGTGCTCGAGGCGGACCGTTTGTGGCATAACCAACTGACGGTGACTAACGATGCCCTGTCATACACGCGCGCAATCCTCCCCCTCAATTTCCGATATACGAAACGCGGGAACATCCCCTTCTTCCAGCATACGGTCCGATTCGAGCGTAAGATGAGATCGGACACGGGATATTTCCTAGCTTACCAAATGGTTGAGGCGGGGGAAATTGCTCAGTCACAGTATCCCAACCGGTACCAGCAACTCCCCTCGTGGTGGGGACAATTTGAGGTCTGCCAAGGGTTTTGGGCAGAGCTCGGTCCCATCCTTACCTACTTTGGAAGCCATTTCACTGATCCTCGTCACGGGTTGTGGGTTGTCTTTTTGACGGAGTGGTGCGTGAAGGTAGCCGCCACCTTGCTCTGGGAGGCGTACGATTGTTGGCGGCTTTGGTATCTTCCTCCGAAGCTCGTCGAGCTCATGTGCCTTTTGGACTATACTGTGCCCTTGGGCGGAGCAGACACCGACTTCGAACTGCACTCCTTACTCGAAAAGATCAATCAGGTCGACTGGGATGTTGTCCCCCCTATCAACTCATCCCGATCCTTCGCGAGGCGACGCCCGTCCTTTTCTCCCGGACGAAGTCACAGTGCGGTGGGTGACTTTGTCTGGTTCAACCCTTGGACATCCGCCTTGTGCTCTCCCTCCGAAGCGCGCCTCAGTCGCCAATTCGGCAACCAAGTTCCAACCCCTGACGTAGCTCCCATACGAGCCGTAGATCCCCGCGCAGACGACTTTTGCCCCCGACCGTCTGCTCCAGATTCCCATCTCCCTGCAGCCCCTGCTGCTGCTCCTCCTGCTGTCGATATCCCCTCGGCAGGGCATACCGAAACTCTGTCGGTTAGGGAAGCATTGTCTTCCCCACCGTCCCCATCAATTCCCAAAAAGAGCGACGGAGTCATTGACATCTAGTGCACATTGCGCTGCGCTCATGGCATCGAAGGTGAAGCTCTCCAAGGGGCTTCCCTCGATGATCTGCGAGTCCTTGCTCGACTCGTTCCCTCACTCCCGAAGGAAAAATCCTTGGGTGTGCCGCCCCAATGACCTGCCGCTTAGAGCGACTTCTCCGTGATCCGTTCTCGGATTATTACCCGTTTGGGGTGACGTCTGGTTATTGACGTCATCCTGTAGCTTTTGGATAATAAAATGAATCACCTGCGTATCCCCCGTTACCTTCACTTTCCTCCTCTTTTTTTTCTCTTTTTTTTGTATGCGTCCCGCCTCTGCGGTCGCATCCCCATTTTGCCATTTCCTTCTCTTTTTCCTCGTCACATTTCCCTCCTCTTTCTCACACGGTCTCCTTCTGCCATCCTCCTATCACAGCGTGCGTCTCCCATTTTCCTCCTCATTCTCCCAAATTGCCCTTTTTGTGTGAGGCTGTCCTCACACGGTTCTCATAAAAAATATAGTAGGGTCGACGCCATGCCAGCGACGTCATCCCTCAACTGTTATCGCGACGCCACCGTAGACGTCCGTTATCACGGTCAACAAAGTGGTAGGGGGGTTTTGAGGTTCACGAAAAACATGGTTCGTTATCAACCTGCCTGACCCGTTCGGTCGCGCTCGCTTGAGTCGGTTATTTCCGACACCGGGTTCTACTGTACGGTCCCCGTAGTGCCAAACGATAGCGTTGCTTCTCAATGCCCATGGGAAGTTACACCCTCATTGCAGTTTCAGATGAGTCGCCCGTTTCCATTTTTTTTCATTTGCACCACATGGCGAGATCGTTCCGAGCTTGTCACCATGCGTAATCAATTCAGTCATAGCAGCGGTCCCGTCTACGATTCTTATCAAAGCAGACCTGTCCAATTCTTCTTGCAGTAGTTGCGGACTCCCGCAACTCGTCATTTGTCGTCTGAGGCCTGCTTAGTCGTGCAATAAAAATACTCATAGGGGGGGGTGATGGCCGGGTGTGGGGACAAAAACCTCATTCTTTTCCTCGTTCGGTTTTCGTGCGACCGAGGCCACTCGTGTCCACGAAACGTTAACAGAAATCTGTGGCCATTGTTCTAATCTCCCCCGCGTCGACACTGCAACAATAAAAAGATTCAAAAAGGGTGTCGGAGCTCGTATCACTTCATGACATTCCTGTCTTTGACGAATACGATCTTCTTCGTACGAGGTGCCACGAAAGGTGACCTCCTCGACGGGGTTCTGTTCTCGCGCAGGCTTTAGAGCCTACAGTACCAATTCGTCGATACTTGGTAAAGAACTTGTGAGGGTTACTCGCCATTTGCACACCGTCCTCGTTTTCGGTAGTCCTGTCCGTCTTCCTCGCGTGTCCACGAAACATTTGTTCTTCTACACGCGAGCCATCGTTTCCCTTCGGCGAGCGCCGTCCTGCTCTCGCGATCGGATGCTGTACTTTGATGTGTGTCTTATCGACGGTTCCTGCTCATTTCCAGAAGGAAAAATAGTAACAAAGGGAGTCGCGACGGAATTAAAGTTGGGTACAATGTCGACGGGCATCCTTCACGATTTCCAACACGTCCTTCCGCGACGCGGATCGTACTGTCAGCTTTGTACACCTCGGGTCTTTCTCTTGATCGTCCTTCGCGCACCTCGGAGTGTCATACCCCTCGTTCTGGGTCCCGGTTGAGCCCCCTCTTGATCGTAACATGTCGGCTGACCGGCGTCCGTAGTGTGAGGTGGGGTGGGGTCACATCTAGGAGGTGATAAACAAAATAGAAAGCATACCCAAAACAAAAACACTGACAAAAGAAAAGAGATAAGCGCGATCGGATGACGTTGTCTCGACAGAGGCAACGTTCGTAGTGGTCGCGAACCGTGTGCAGCTCACTTATCCCAAAAAGGCTCAGCGTCCCATGCGCTCGACCGCGTCGCTTTCTCCTTAAAATTAATTGAAAATTCCGAGCGGTGTCCTGTGTTCCACTTGGGCATCGCCACACTTGTCGATATTTGTGGGGTGTTGATGCGGCGTACTCGGGGAGGTCCCACGGCTTACGGGGTGGGCCATCCAACAACAACTGCCTGCCCTTCGGACTCTCCCCTCGTATCGTGGTGCGTCTCTTCATCCTCAAGAGGTACGCCTCCCGTTGTCACACACCCTTCATCAACAAAAAACCTTGATCACCCACCTACTACTATTAAGCAAACAGCTCAGCTCTTTCATCAGCTCGGTCCTGATAAGCAGTAGACAAATGTTCTCGAAAAAATATCCCTCCTTCGCCTCGCCATCCTCGGGGCCCTGATATTCAACAACTACTTCCATCACATCCCTCCCTTTCCGGTAGCTATCAACCAGCTTCCGACACCAGTGCTTTTCCCAGCTACGGCCTTCTACCTGGCCTGTTTCAAAGACTGCGAAATGATGCGTAAGATCCTCAAGACTTACCCCTTGGCTTTCCCGGTTCGCCACATCTCGAATTTCAACCAACCCTACACTGTTCATCTGCATCGCATACTTTCTTGCGATGTCAACTTCGCCCGTTCCCCACAGATCCCTCAACACTCCCAGAAGGATCACATCCTGTTTCTTCATTACACACAATGCCCGGTGCATGTCCGCGAAACACGGAGATTCTTCGCTGTCACGTGAGTCCAGAAACTGTAACGAAGAGCGGAGCATTGCGTAGAGCGATTCATACCCGCCCCTTCCTTTCTGCGCGCCGATTGCCCCACTCCCTTTACTCTCTTTGATCGTCTTCAGGTACCGCGTCCACAACTTTGGTAGGTCCCCGGTACGAGCCCCTCTTGATTGTTTCACATTGACTCCTGCTACATTCAGAGCCAATGGTAGTCCCGCACACATGGCAAGAATCTCCCCAAACGCCTCTCTCGATATTGGATCTTCTACTTCACCACGCGATGCCTCACTCGCATGAATCAGCATGTCGTACGCATTGCGCTCTTCTCTCGCCTCAAACTTAACTTGCTCCCCCAGATCTATGAGCGTCGGATCCCTTGTAGAGTACAAAACCCTGCTCGCAGGCTCACCGTTTTGCACTGCCGTGCTGGCAAGGCTGGACAGTTTTAGCAGAATCCCCTCGTCATTGCTGTTGCGCGACAAGACATCATCGAAGATGAACAGACGTCGACGACCTGAAAACCAACCTTGATCCCCTGTTAGCACCTCTTCCACCTCGGCCAGATTGGACAGCTTGTCCCCTTCTTCACGTCCTCTAGAGATGCAGACAGCATGGCAGAACCGTTGCTTCAGCTCTGCCTCTCTGGCGTCTTGCCTTAGAGTCGAAAAATACACCCCCGTTCGTAAAGCGCGTGTGTAGTGCTTCATCTCCTTCTGGCTCCATCCACGACGTAGGAACACCCGTCGTAGAGTCATGTTCTCCTACGTCTCTTAGCTCCTCCTCGGCCTTGCCCTGAATGGTGAGAATCCCGCGACGCGGGCGTCGGCCGTAACCTTGTCAAAGGCGGAATTGATCTCGAAGATCATCGCCTCTTCAATGTCCTCCTTAGACTTCTCATAGTTTGCTGACGGACCTCCGCGGTGCGGGGTCGTGTCTCTAATGTCTCAACAATAAAATAAAATAGAACAACACAGAAGCAATCACAAATAAAACAAAAACGAGACCAAACAGTTATGAAGGTAAGAGTGAAGGAGGTGGACTATCCAGTCTATGTCCCCGTTCTTCCAGCGTTCTTTTCTCGCTTGGCACATCGTTACGCGACTTCCGACCTGAGTATCTCATCACAACGCTCATCCTACTCGTGCGCGCGCTGCGTCTACTTGCGGGTTGGCTGTCTGAAGGCCCCTCACCTGGTTCGTTCCATCTCATCATTCTCCTTTTCTCGACCCTCAGGTCGGCTCGCTATGCCCCGCGCGGATTACCGCACTGACAATGACATGTGAAATTCTTGGTTGCCACTATCCTGATTGCGCTTGCGCGATCTGCGCGGGCAAGGATAATCTTTTCCTTCGGAAATACGTGACCGCCGCGCTGCGGGGCAATTACTCAATGGGCTCCCACGTCGCTTCCTCGGGCGTATAACCGTACCATTCCACCTTCAGAATTAATTTTTCCCCGTCGTAGCCGTCGTCCACGATCTTGTCGATCACATACTCCTGACTCTCAGTTCCTTCTTCCTGCGTGTCCAACTGTCGTTCCCCCTTCCGAAGAGCCAGCGGCTCATCCTCATCTCTGGACTTTCCGAACTCTCGTAGACCTGGAGGTGTCTCCGCTGTCGGCGTTTGACCGACTAAATTATCCTGGTCCCCTGACGTAGGCGCACGGGTGTGAGGACGTTCGTCGTCCTCCGTTGCCTCTCCTTCTTCGTTTAATTCCGGCTCTCCCAGGAACTGTAGCGCTTGACGTAGGCCGGTTATCGGCGCATGGTCCATCGGGCTTGGGGCTAACTCCACCCTGTCTTGTAATACGCGTTCCTCCTGATCGCCAATGGCAATGACTACCGTATGTTGGTCCGATCTTCTGACCTGATAAGTTCCTGTAGCGACTTGTGCCAACTTGTGTTTCGGTTCGCTAGCCGTGCCCTGCTCCTTCTGGAGGAACACGTAGGACCCTGGTGGGATCTCTTATTGCGGTTTGCGAAGGCGTGCGTCGAAATTTCGCTTGTACCGGGCTTGTTCCTTTCGCAAACTCCTATCGGCGCTTGGCATTAGGCTCTCCAACCACGACTGCCATTTCAGGTAGTATGCCCGTGACGAGCTGAAATTCTCCAATGTTGGTTGCGCTTGTAACGCAATGTTTCTCGGCGCCCGAGCCAACACCACCTCGAAGGGCGCAATGTTCGTAGTTCGATGAACTTGTGTGTTGTAGGCGAACGTCACAGCGTCGCTAAATAAGTCCCAGTCCTTGGGATGCTCTCCAACGTATTTTCGCAACGCGGAAGTCAGCGTGCGGTTAAATCTCTCAACTTGGCCGTTGGCTTGCGGGTGGTACGTAGTCGTGAACACATTGCGTATGCCCAGAATTCGGCAGACATTCTGAAAGAACCGGGCCGTGAACTGTGTTCCATTGTCGGACAGTAGCTTGACCGGCGGTCCGTACACGAATACCGAATGGTGAACGAAGGCTTGTGCGATGTGCGCAGCTGATATCTTCTTCAACGGTACGGTTCGTACCAGTTTCGAGTATCGATCGCTGATCACGAGAATATACCGATTTCCTCGCTTAGTTGTAATTAGCTCGCCGAGGATGTCGATGGCGACAAACTCCAGCGGGGCTTTGGGCGTGAACAGCTTCATTTTCTTCGTGTTTTTTCTTAACTTCACCCTTCCCCGCGCACATGCGGCGCAATTCTTCGCGACTGCATACCAGTCTAGGGCCATCGTAGGCCAATAAAAATATCTTCTCAAAGTCTTGTAAAGTTTCCTGCCTCCCGGGTGGCCTGCCAATTTTGCTTAGTGGCTCAACCCTAGGACGCGGTCCCTTAACGATTATGGTATTACCACTTGTACAAACTCTGCCGCGGTACGGCATAGAGTTCCTTCGAGTTCCTCGGTCTCCGTGCTGAACGTTCTCACCTTTCCGGCGTCCATTTCTTCCTTGATGCGGTTGCAGAAGGGGTCGACGGCTTGCTCGCGAATGAGCTCCTCCGGAGTGACAGCTTGGAATTGATCGAGGCGATCAGGGGCGGTCCCCCTCTCAAGAGCGAGGATGTCGTCTATCGCGTCAAAACTTTCCTCGTCCTCCACTGTACCCTCGGCCGGTTCGGCCATAAAGCAAGGGATTTCGTCGTCGATTTCGTCGACGGTTTCTCCTGCGGTTCGCAACCTTGACAAGGCGTCCGCCTGGCTGTTAGCCTTTCCCTTTTTGTACTTGATTTCAAAATCGAATTCCGAGAGGCGGAGCCTCCATCGGATTAATCTCCCGCTGGGGTCGGTTACGTTCATCAACCACCTCAATGAGGCATGGTCGGTATGCACGACGAAGTGCTCGCCATATACATATGGTCTTAAGGTCTGTACGGCCCAAATTACCGCTAGACATTCTTTTTCTGATACCGAATAGTTTCTCTCGGCTGCGGCTAACGTTCTTGAAAAGAACCCGATGGGTTTGCGTTGCACATCCGGGTGTGTTTGAAATAGTGCAGCGCCAATTTGGTAGTCGCTTGCATCGGTATCTACCGAGTAGGGTAGGTCCTTCTTCGGCAGCGCCAACACCGGCGGTGCCAAGATGGCGTCCTTGAGCTTATGAGAAGCTTTCTTGCATGGTTCGTCGAATCCTTCCAACTGGACCGGTTGTCCTTTCTTCAGTAGTTGGTTTAGAGGCCGCGCGATTTTCGCATAATGCGGAACGAACCTGCGGTAGACATTGCAGAGTCCCAGGAAGCTCCTGAGCTGTGTCTGTGTTCGCGGGTACCGCACTTGTTCCAACGCGGCGGTTCGCGCGACATCGACTTCTAGCGTACCTGGGCGGACGACGTGGCCCAGGTACTTGATCTTTTCCACGAAAAATTCGCACTTGCGAAGCTTGAGCTTGACACCTGCCTTTTCCAATACGGAAAGTATTTCATCCACGTGCAGGATGTGCTCCTCCCACGACTTGCTAAAAATGATTATGTCGTCTAGATACACCAAACAGCATTTCCAACAGAACGGAGAGAGCAGGATATCCATTGCTCTCTGAAACGTCGCTGGCGCGTTAGTTAGCCCGAAGGGCATTCTTGAGAAGCGATACAGTCCTGAGTGACACGAAAATGCGGTCTTGTCGCGGTCGCACTCAGGGATAGGCATCTGCCAATATCCCGAAATCGCGTCCAACGCGGAGAAAACCTTGGTGTCACCAAGCGAGTCCAGGCACTCATCCATGCGCGGTAAGGGGTACGTGTCCTTCACCGTTACTGCGTTCAGCCTGCGGTAGTCTACGCAAAAACGCATTGACCCATCCGGCTTTGGCACCAGCAACACGGGCGACGCCCATTATGACTGCGCTGGTTCTATCACTCCTGCCTCCAACATCTTCTGCACCTCTGCATCTTCTACTTCGCGGGCTCTAGGTCCGGCCCGATACGGGGCTTGTGCGATGGGACGAGTCTCGGGGATCAACTCGATCCGATGGACGGTGGTATTAATTTCGCCAAGCGTCCCATCCCACATCCTTGAATACTTCTTCAACATCCGACGGAACCGCTCGCGCAGCCGTTCCGGCACGTGGCTCAGGTCGAGGTCCTCCACGTCCGGCGGTGGCGGCTCAATCCTGCGTTGCGGCTTCGTAGATGCCGACGCGGAGAGCTCTGCCGACCGTTCTTCTGGCTGGTTCTCGCGCGCTTGATCCGACGGTTCGCCTCTTGTCTCGCCCGTAGGCGTCTTGGGGGAATTAGGAAAATTCTCCTTCTTTCTTTCTTGAATTCCGAGAACTTCACCAATGATGGTTTTGCTCTCGAGCGCGGCTCTCGGGAGCGGTAATAATTCTGCCACCACTTGGCCTTTTTGCACCCTGACAGGGTACGTCCTAAAATTCGCAACGAGTAAACGAAATGGCGTCAGGCTCAACCTGAACGACACCATTCGTGCACGTCAACCCGTGCCTTTCGTACAACGACGAGTACGGCTGAACCACCACCAAGCCCGCCCTCTTCAAGGTGCATTCCACGACGCGTTGCGTCCCTGGTTCGATAGTTGTGGCTCTTGCCACTTTTACCTTAGGGGAAATTCACTCCCCCTTTCCATCATTCTCGTCCTCTCCCGCGACGAGATTCTTCTTCCCTTTTCTCGTCGAGAACCGCCTGACTATGGGAACCTCCGAGAAATCCGCCAACTCAACCGTTTTCTTCCTTGGATAAATTGCTTTCACAAACCGGTCGCAGTAGTCCGCGCCTAGAATTAGCGGGACGGCTAGTTTTTCGCATACAATAAACTCGGCTGCGGCCACAAATTTTCCAAGCCTCACAGGCATTCTAATTGTGCCGAGAGTCCGGAGTGGCCTATTGTTCGCGTCGCCGATATCTTGGGTCGGTCCGTAGGACACTAGAGATTCCATTCCAGCTGGGAGTTCCGATTTTCGCACAAGGTTTGGCCCCGCGCCGGTGTCTAAAACAGACAACACCCGGCTCATCAATCCAATTGTGGGTCCGATGTCCGCGTAAACTTTGTAGTTCTTTCGCGCAAGAACCAAAATCTTCTCGGGACACTCCCTTCGCTTAACCCTGTACCAGGGTCTTCGAACTTCTTCCAGCGGATGATCTCGGGCTCGGCTCAAAATTTTCTTGACTTGAGCTGGCCCTTTGGGTTTATCCACCAATCCAACAACCTCCTCCTCGAGGCCTGATTTTTCCTTTAGAGACGGGGAACGGGGCTGAGACCCGGGCACAGTACGTCGACCCTGTGCCTCTCGCGACTCATGCGAGATTCCTCTCTCTAGTTTTCCTGCCGTTGCGGGATCCTTCTCACATCCGACGACGCGGGCCCCGCGGTGGGCCCTCTGAAGGGTTGGTTCGACCTCGGCGTTGAAGCACTCGGCGTGCTCGCCGTCTGCGAATCGAACCAATTCTTGACCTTCAGGTAACTCGTCGATGGTATCCCTAACCTCTCCATCGGAGACAGCGCCTCGTAATTTTCCAAAACTCGGTGCATTTCCCGGAGGGAAAGAATGCACGTTGGCGCGGCGTGCCCCTTTTCATAGCAATGATAGCACACCAGACCGTGCGTCTTGACGGGATACGGCGTCCTAGGTCCTCCACGGGCCGGCGGCCTTCCTTGGCGTTGCGGCCTTCCCATACAGCCCGGCCTTCGAAACGTCGTACCCTTGTCTTCCATCGGAATGCGCGGCGCCGGCGTGTGGCCGCGCCCCCGAAACATCATCACGGGATCCGTGGGCTCTGAAAACGACTCCGTCGTGTATGCAGGCGTCGGTAAAGTTGACGACCCGCTGTCCCCGTAGTCCTCGTGTCCGTAGCCCTCCGATGGCTCAATGAACTCGCCTTCGGCTACTAACGCTCCTTCGTAGTGATCTTCGCTACTTCCATGTGCACCGCGCTCTTCTGACGCGGACATGGACTCGGCTAAATGGACTGCGGCGTGACTTTTGCGACCGGGATAAGAAGCCCTCGGCTTCTTCCCCGCCCTGAACGTCGACGGCGTCTGAATCGTGACCTTCTTGGTCTTCTTGTCCTTAGCGCGGCTCGCCGAGCCATGCGCCTTCGCGTAATTAACTAGTCTCAAAAATGAAACGTCCCGATTGTCTTGCCGGTATTGAGATACCATCGGCTTGATACTCGAATCGAGTCCTTCAATAAACATCGCCATCTGTTCTTCCATCGAATATACGTTTCCACATCGGTTGCTTGCGTCCGTCAGACGGATATAAAATTCCATCTCGTCTTCAGACGGTCTTTGCTGGACTTCTCGCAATGCGAGCACGGCTTGACGGATCGCCTCGTCGGTTGCGAAACTCCTCAACAACCACTGTACGGCCTCCGGCCAAACGGATATCTTTCCGTGATGGGCCCCGGCCGTCTGAGACACCGAAGTGTACTGTCTCAAGGCGATGCCGCTTAAAAATTCAGGCAACAGGCGGATCGCTTGCCCCTCGTTCATTTCTTGAGTATCAAACTCTTGAACTAACTTTGCCAAAAAATCCAACACAAGGACCCCGTCCTCTCCTGTGAGCGTGTTGTCCTTCTTCACCTTAGGCGGAATATCTCTCCTAATTTTTCGCACGGTGGTCCGCCGGGAACTTGACAAATATGTCTGCGGGTTCCGCAAGCGGTACGTTCGGTACGAAAGTAACTTCTTGAAGAGGTAGTTGGTCGGATTCAGCTCCTCCAACTCCTCCCATCGCGGCCCGCGCCGCGTTGCGACATCTTCGGGCTCCGCGTCCTTGTCTCTCCGCGAGGCGGACGAAGTGACTCCGCCTCGTCTGGAGAAAATTTTCTTGCTTGACGAAATTCCGTTTCCGTTCTCTGAACGGCGTTCGGAATCGCCTGAATGGTTCGACGAACCGCCGTTACCATCTTCGGAGGGACCAAGCGACTCCGACTGTGAGTCGCGGTTCTCCGGATCGTCACTACAGTGACCCTTGCTTGCACGTCGCTTGTCCTTCTTCGAGGGCTTCGACTTAGAACTCCGCTGCCGAGCGGGCTTGTCCTTCTTCGACCGACGGTCGCCCTCTCTACCCGAAAGGAGCGGCTCGTCGTCCGATTCTTGCGGAGCTTGATCCGCGGCCTGCTCGAGGTCCTTGAGACGTTGCGCGGCGCGATCGAATCGGTCATCGATGCTTGTTCTAAATTTTCCTAAGGACTCCAAGGCTTGATTCGCGTCTCGCCTCGCGTTCTTGACCGAAATTTTCAACGAGGCTAGGACCTCCGGCTCCAGACCGTCGGTCGCCTCACCTCGCTCCTTCTCGACGAGATCCTCTCGAGCCGACAGCTCTCCCAAAACGGTGTGGAACTCGGATGATTGCAACTCTAGTTGCTTCCGGACGAGGGCTAATTCAGCCTCGAGATTTTTCTTCGCTTCTTCGCGAATTTCGCTGCTCATCTTCTCCAACTTCTCGTCGAGGTCAGTCTTGTCGGCGGCTATCCCCGTAGGTGATTCTTGATCTCCGGGGTCCGTGGCCGTATTGGCCTGGCTCCGGGTGCGAGGACCCCTCGGGATCCTCAACGCTCGTGCCGATCCGGCTCTGCTCGCCCCGGGACCGACGTCCCCGGGTGCCCTTGTTGACAGCGCTCGTACGAGCGGACCTACGCAGCAAAAAGGTTACAGACAAAAGAAAATAAAAAAGTGTCCGTTACCCAGACCACTTTTGTAGTGCGTCTCCAGACCTGGACTTTCGTAGGAAAAAGTCTTGATCAGGTCTCCTGTACACCAAAAATTCTAGGTCAGGAGACCACTTTTGTAGTGTGTCTCCAGACCGAGACTGTCGTCGACAAAAATTCTAGGTCGGGTCTCCTGATCAGTAAACAAAAATTCTAGGTCGGGAGACCACTTTTGTAGTGCAATGCGCCTGTTAGGCAGAGACTAAGGTCCGACGGTCCAACACAAACAACAGCAACAAAAACAACAACTGCCAATGGCACAGCGCTACGGAGTGTTAGAAGCTCCCTGTCCTCTTTAAGCGGGTTTGCGGCCCGCAGTAGCTCGGATCCCTGATAGGGGGGGGGCAAAGAGAAGGGGCCAGCCCGGGATCGGTAAATGGTGGTAGAGACTTGTAAAGGCGACTGCTCGACGAGTTCGGAGTGGTGTTTAGGTAAATCTGGTCCGATGGGTCGTAAATCCAATGCTCGAAGAGCGCCTTGTACACCTTATACCCTTGATAAGGTCTTCGACGGGGACGTCGCAACGTAGCCCGTCGGGAAAGAAGAAAACGTAGCAGCGCTACACCGTTGTACTGCCCGATGGCAAAGTACCAACAACGGATCGGTCGCAACCAGATTCCGATGGAACCAACCCTGAGAAAAGCACCACTGGTGCACCAACACAAAAGCCCGATGGCAAATGACGTCACGTTGCGGATCGCAATCCTACAAGGTGGGACCAACTCAACATTAAGGGAAATTAGGATAGGGAAATAAAGGAAAATTCATAAGGAAAAAGGGGACCCCCGAGCAATAGAGGATGCCGTAGGCTTAGGTAAAAGGGAGCGTCTTGGTAGAGACGGACTTCGACCAAGGCGACATTCAACTCCGGCAACTCGGGTTACCTTTACTGACTTGGTGGTCAGAGGGCTAGGGTATATAGAGCCCCGCCGGGGCGAGTACAGTAGCTCCCGGCTCTAGATTCTAGATCTAATTAGTAAATAAAATTAAATAATTAAAATAATCGTGTGCTTCGTCGCACACGCGTGTCCCCCAAACCCGGACTACAGTATCCAATTTTTTTCCTTTTTCACTTCCTTCCTCCCCCCTACCCGAGACGGGTATTGCACTACAATCGATCTCAGCAACTTTCTGAGGTCGTGCCCTTTTCCTTGCCGACTGCGCGCGCGTCCGTACACCCAGACAATCCATTATAGTCTCATGTTTCAGGTTTGTAAGAGAGGTGACGGACCGCAAGGACAGACTGCCCGTATCACAGTCTGTCCACAACAGTATTTAGGAGACGCGACGGCGACGACGAGTAAAGACAACCCCATGAGGATTACGATTCATCAAGAGGGAGCAATAATGTCACGGGAAGTAATGGAGGCAATTTCGGATATCATTTTCCTACAGAGTAAAGTCTGGATAAGCTGCGTACCTGATATGATGAACTGTCTCGGTACAGAGAACCGAAGGACTATGAGGGAGGCGCCACCCCGCTTTTTGGTCCAGAATCGACGTATTCGTATTTCTAAGGTGAACCAGACTCTATAGAATGAACTACGCGATACCATGAACATAAAAAACATGAAAACCCCAGAGTTTACTTTATCGAGGCCGAAATGCACACAAGAAACGAACCATCAACGACTGCAGAAGCTATCCATACGTCTTTGCCTCAGATTCCAACGCTGAAGCCTCCTTACGCGGCTTTGTTCCTCATACAGAAGTGACTTGAGGCTCGACGGCAGCCCCGATTGAACTAGATTCGCGTCCGTCATAATACAACTGAGTTCGTTAGATAGAGCTTCTAATGCTCCGCGATACCGAGCAAGCGACGGTTTGCGTCCTGTCCGGTCTTTCGCTGGCACAGTAGAGCGATCGTCCTCACTATCTGAATCACCGTTAAATTGATCTTGCTCAATGCCAGTAAATGCCCCAAAATCCCCTAATCCAAGATCAATGGCTTGACCGAGAACTGACTCTTCTGATATAGACTCTACCACAGGGAGACTACCTTCTGCAACCATCAAGCGATCGACGCTCTCCATATAAATGTTTCTAACAACGCCATTCAAATGTAACTCTGTCAGTTCGCCCATTAGCATAGTCATATCCTCTTGCTCCACCGTTGAGCAAACATCAGGGCAGTTGTCTGGCATGCCAGCCTCACAGCTAGGTTTTGCTAAAACATACAATTCGCCTCGACAATGTGCCATTTCAGCTTCTTTTTCGCATTGCTCACGTGCGAGTCGGGAAGTAAATGGGAGTGGAGCTCTAATTGCCGCTTTGACGTATCTTTTTCGCTCGTTCTTGCGTGTGAGTATATTTTCTATTAAAAAAGGAGGAAGAATGTCGGTCTTAATCCAGGAGTTCAGTATGACACTCTCAGGAACAAGATCCCATGCCCTGGCCATCAACAAAACATCATCATACACAGTGCAAGCCTTGAGAACATTAAACGTTGTCGTGCAGACGGCTCTTTCAAGAGTTGCTCCTCAATCGAGTCCAATATATGTCGCACCACAAGCCGACGAAAATGACACTTGAATGAACGACCTACTGCGGCATCTACGGGCTGCAAGTGGGAGGTTAGGTTAGGAGGTAGAAAACAACAATTAAAATTGGCAAATCCACTGTAGCCTACGTTGTGGGCGGAGCAGTTGTTCGACGATGTCGATGAATGTTTGCCGTGAAACCCGGCAAACTTGTCAAACCCCTGTACAATGTTGCTCCAAATTTGTTTTGTGTTCCACGCGTTGGTTTGGGACATGTAATAGACGTTACAACCTCTAGGACCATTGAAATGACTGGGAAAGCTTCTTGGGCGATGTGATTTTCCGATAATAGTCAAAGGCGCCTTCGAGCCATCCGCGCAGACCGTCAGAACAGCAGTTAGACGATCATTCATCCTTTCATAGGGAGTCGCATTCTGCGAAATCGACCGACTTGGCAGAGATCTGAACAGAACAGCAACCTCATCTGTGTTCATAATGCATGACAGGGGGTAGTGAGCGGCTTTCTTTTTCATCTTATGACGGGCCTCTGACACAAGTTCAGGATTAAAATGCATAGCGTTTCCGGCTCCCTTGCGGCTTGTAAATCCATGGCGGGAAACGTAGCGAGTGCACCAGCCGTGGCTTTGTAATTATTCGCCTGGAAGATTCAACTCAAAGAAATGGTACACGTTTCTGTACATATCGATATGGATATCGATGACCCTTCGGACCATAATTTGTGCGTGAGCATTAATTAGATGTTACACAGTTGTGCACAGTCGTACACCGCTTACGACTGTACAGAGGCCACAGAAGGTGTTACTGTCTTTTGCTGATAGCATCCAACCTTTGTACGGGATAACAATTGGAAGAGTTAATTGCAGTGCCCGTCATGACCTAAGGGAAAATTGGAACTATGTAATTCTTCGCCTTCATGCCTAATTGCTCATGTTAAGCGCTGCAAGACCTTTCAGGCGTGTGCTCGTAGCGCGGGTACCTCGTAATGGAGGTCTATAAATCCCGGAGCGCTGTGTAGCCTCCAGGGAAATAAAGGCATCGGACAACGGGAGCGTCTATCCGTCTGTGCGAGGTACCTTCTCTTTCTGTTTTTCCCCACAAGTTGCTACAGCTTCCACGAACGTTTTGCAAGTGTCTTGCATGGAAAAACGTTTATCTTTCTTTTCGACATCGTTTATCAATGCGGGTCGTCCGGTAAGCCGGCAACCCTCGTGTCCCGTATGTGCAATGCTTTTTCTCGAACAATACTCTCTCCAAGCGGTGATTCGTTTCGCAAATACTGAGTTACGTCATTAATATAAACTGTCAACGTCTTCTCAAGCTCCCGGTGTGATCCTGTCGTTATTCGTTTTTTTGCACATGACTGGGTTCATACATTCATCACCAAAGATTTTATGTGCCTGCCTCACCCACCCTGT
>NW_005178483.1:0-4628 GCF_000350225.1 Chondrus crispus | reverse complement strand
CCCCCACATCAAACATAATCTGCTTCCCATCCCACAACTATCCTCCCATGTCGACACAAATTTTCAAAAAGACAAGGCATATATTTGCCGTCGCCTCCCACCCCCACCCCCTTCCTCCATTATAACCACCGCCAAACTACGCCAAGGACTGTACCACGCCCAAATACCCACCTCCTTCACACCCCGCACGAGCGCACATGCCAATCTCACGAATCCCCCCCCCATTTCATCATACTTCCGCTCCGCCAAACCCCGATCCTCCGCACCCCCTCTCCCCAAACAGAAACCCCCTCATCATCCTCATCATCCCCATCTGACACTCCCCACGATCAAACACTCCCCACCCCCCTCCAAGATAACGATCACACCCCGCAAACCATCTCCGCCCCCCCTCAGCAAACCCCCATCTGCCTCCGACCTCGCCCACCACAACTATCATCTCAAACTGGGCCACATACACCCAAAGAAACTACACTACATGGCAACACACAACCTAGCCCCCGGACTGCCCCCTGCCCTCAAGTCCACTCCACCCCGCCTCACATGCACTGGCTGCCTTGTCGGGAAAAATTCCCGTGCCCCATTCCACAGCCACCCCCGTCAGGCACCCCCGGGACAACACATCCACACGGACATGTGCGGCCCCATCACACCCCTCTCTCCCAACAACAATCGCTACATGATAACCTTCATAGACGAAGGCAGCCGCAAGCTCTTTGCCTCCTTCCACCCAACACGCACTACAGCCGCTACCCACGTCAAATCATTCTTGACGTCGATCAAACCAATTCACGGACACACAGTCCGCCATGTCATAAGCGACAATGCGAAAGAGTATATCTCGCACGACCTCCGTGCATACTATACCGACCAACACATCACCCTCCACACCACCATGCCCCACATCCCGCAAGAACATTCCCGCGCAGAGAGAGCCAATCGCACAATTTTTGATCATGTCCGCGCGGCACTGTCCTCCTCTAACATGCCCCCACAGTTCAGGGAATATGCTGCTCGTGATTACATAGACAAATACAATCACACACCCCATCGCTTCAGCAAACAACTACCAGAGAGCCTCCGGTCTCCCACACCAGTCAATATCACTATCCTACTTCCCTTCGGACAACACGGATACGTAACCAACCCCGCACCAAAAACAAAGCTCCAACCCCGTGCCCAACTCCACTGCTATCTATACCGCGCAGACGCCACCCATTACGTCACCTGGAACCTCTCTACCAAGAAAACCATCCGCTGTCGAGCTTCCGATTCTATCTCGTACGACCCCCACATGGACTCCGTCCCCACCCAATCCAGAAAACAATTACCCCCACCCCCCACCCACAACAGCTCCCCCGTTCTACAGAACCACAACAACATCTGCACCCCCACCATCATACTCGATGATCACATCGAAACCCTCATGTCCATGCCCACATTCTGCCTCAACACCCTGAACTACGACGCAGAACCCGGCGACACAGCAACAAATCCACGCTCCCGTCGCGCGGCGCGCCGAGCACCAGACTCCCACCTATGGGAACACTCACGGAACGCCGAACTGGCCAGCCTTGAAAAACACGGCACACCCTCGTACATTCCCAAATCCACCCTTCTCCCGCTCAAATTCACATTGCGCCTCAAACGCGATGAAACCGACGATGTAATCTCCCGGAAAACTCGCTGCACAGCTCGCGGCGACAAACAAATCCCTCACGTCCACTACGACCCTGACAAAATCTCAACCCCCGTTGCCGACCGAGATGCTGTCCGCTGTGCCCTCGCCCTCGCTGCCGGCACCGCACTTATCGCTGAGCACTGGGACCTAGAGTCCGCATTTCTCCACGAAATCCTCGGCCCGGAAGAAACAATATACGTGCACCAACCCCCCCATTTGACGGGTCATACAAACACCCCGGCCATGTTGGTGTACTAACAGGCAACATCTACGGCACCAAACAAGCGTGCAAAATATTCACCTCAGGTCTCGCGAACAACCTCAAGCTATGGCACTTTAGACGCCTCACCTGCGACAGCTGCACCTTTATGCTCCGCAATGAAGACAATCCACACTTCGTCCTCTTTGTTATCACTATAGGCGATCTTCAATCATCAACTCTCCACGCTCCAAATGACCGCAACGCCACCATCAAGCGCGGCGACTGTCGTATCTTAATTTTCTCCGCTTGATGCCGCCACCGATCATCCTCCACTCCTTGTAGTATCTTACACGTGTACATAGCACTCCCACAGTACTTAACACCGTCGTCGCTCATGTCCCCAGTAAAGACGACCCAAGGTCTAGAGTCTCTCCTACAACATGCATGTACTGTACCAAGGGTACAGTAGCTTCAGTAGAGAGACGTTTATCGCACAATACTGTATTAGCTCGTACGGTGACCTAGTTGATGAGTCCAATCTCATGTAATCTCATTGCTCTGGCTCTTTCTTGTGAGACATTCGAATTGTTCCCGTGTTATAAACGCAGGGGTTACATGCGTACCGCACCTCCGCCTCATGCACTTGGCAGATATGAGATCGCATCAACGTCGTTGGATGAAATGTGTCAGTGCAGGTAGGGCATTGGAAAGACTGTGATTGTTGATGAGATTCTCTGCTATGGGCGTACAAGCTTTTCTTATGAGAGAAAATTTATCTCTGAAGCGCCGTCCCGCCGCCGGCCGCCGCAGCGATTAGGGCACGGGGGGTCGCGATATAGTACCATCTTTGTTAGTGCCAGCTCCGATATAGTGCTACCCTTCTGCGGGTGGCACGAATTTTGGGCCAAAAACGAAGGGTCTCCAGAGAGGCAACGCAGTTGGATGGACGTACTGCCCGAGAGCCGCTGCCGCCGCGGAAATATATTATGTAGTTGCTTACTAGAATAGAGACTATGGCGGAAAAAGGCAGGGTCGATGATGCAATTGGACATCTGCAAAAGTGTAGGCTGGCATTTATGGCTGCGAAAAAGGAGGACGTTAATGCGACGGCTCGGCAGCTACTAATAACAGAAATGCTTGATTAGACTTAGTGCAGATGCGAAGTATGAGTGATGGCGTCCTGCGAGTGGTCTTTCTGAGCAGTGATGCAAGGAAGTGGCTGCAAAAAAGCCGTAAATCTCATTATCTTACAGTGCCTGGTTCGATATAGTGCCGTTTTCGGCCCACTGACACAGGGTAGCACTATATCGCGACCCCCCTGTATCTTCTTCCCCTGCAAAAAATGGATCAGTTTCCATATTGTTGTTCAGCCGTAGCTCTTAGCAGTTGGTGTACAGGGCATGGCGGTACCTTGAAGGTACTGTAGCACGTGATCTTGGATGTACCGAATGTGTTGTTGCAAGGAGACTTTCTCAGAACGAGGCAAAGTTCCGCTTCGCCAAGAAGTCGGCAATAGAGTTGCTCGAAAAATCTAAGGAATCATATGTCAACAGGGAGACGCAAGAGAGACTCAGATAATTTTGCCGAGTCTCTGCTGCGGGAGGGAAACCGCAGTGGCCTCCCGCGCGTATGCGGGCAGTAGTATAAATTACCATCCAGCAACGGACAAAATGTAGAAAGCGGCATCATCATCATCATCATCTCATTTTACGACTAAACATTGTTCTTTCACCAAACGCCGTTGCGTTTGCCTTCGAGCAGGTACTGCTCAACCCAGTGGGCGGTGCCCCACTTCCCGCCGCATCGCGCGTCCGCGATCTGCAAACTCCACTTGCTGCTCGCAAGCGGAGATCACTGACGTGCCGTAAGCAGGTCAGACGCAAGAGGGATGCCGTTTGCACACCTCCCATTTAATTTGTTACGTTTGTGTAACAACAGAATGAGTAGAATCAGACGGGGGAGGGTGGTTGGAAGGAAAGTTTGGAAATGTATGTACAGCACAGTGTGAGGATTCCTTGATATGACTTGCAATCATGCATCCCTCCGGTCGATAGCCGCTGGTTATTGGCAGGTGCGCGAGTCGTACGAGGCGCTGCCGCGGCAGCAGCAGTTCTCTGTGCAGTGTATGTACCTGGCCTTTGTGATTTCCGGCCTCGTGTCCGTCGGCGCCACCCTAGTGCGCATTTACGCCGCGCTGCATTTGGCGTCCGAGTTTGCGCCCTCCCCTTTTACTCATTGTGCATCTATCACAGCACATTCCCGAGTCCAAACATTCCTTCCTTCCACCCTCTCCCGTCTGATGTACATGATACGCGACGGTGCGGGTACGGCACACGCGCACAGAGAGAGAGAACAGAGAGCGGTGGATTCTCGGCGCGGCCACGTGTACGCGTACGTTTGGACGGATGGACAGCGCGGGACCGCGCGGAAACGGCAACTCCGTTATTTCTCACTTGCACTCCGAACGGTAAACAGCTCAGTCTCGCCGCGTCATAACCCCCTTTCTCCCCCGGTAATACCGATTAAGACCTCAACGGCACCGTGCAGCTTCCGATACCAACACCCGCATCGCCCTCCCTCTTCCACCGATTCCACATCGTCACATCGCTCTAAAAAACGCCAAAAGTCAGCCTGCCGAAGCTGCGCGTCACCCTGTACTTTTATGTTCCAATGCAAGAACTCCAATTTCATGACCTTATCTTTGTCAAGGCCATTTCTTGCATTACATCTGATACGTCCCTGCAG
>NW_005178482.1:38959-44272 GCF_000350225.1 Chondrus crispus | reverse complement strand
TGTCGTCCGTGCGGTAGTCTGTAAGCAACACGCGTGTACAGTGGTGCACACGTGTAGTAGCAGCGGCCGTGCGGTAGTAGCAATTATGGCGCTAGTTTTTTAATTGTGTACAGTACCCGGCACGCACTAGGCGGCAGGTACTGTACTACTGTACTGGGACAGGTGTCCGAGGCGTCCCCCTGCGGGGTTAAGACCTGGCACCCGTCCCCACCAGTAAACGGGGGCAAGCTCGCCCCCGTCCCTTTTGCGCCTACGTACGTCCGTTTCGGTTGTCCGCCGCGCGCGCTGGCTTCTAACCCGTTACCGGTCGCTCCCGTTTACGCACCACGGGGCGACTGCGCGTAACCGGCCAGTGAGCCACTCCCTTTTCGCGAGCTCGTCCGCTCGGTTCTATTAGCGCGTCGCGTCCACGCCGCGTGCTCCCTCGCTCAAGCCTCCGCCTCTCACCCAACCCAGGGCGGAGAGGTTTTATCCCACAAACATCACGCTGCTCAGACATGTGCTCGGAAAGGGTGCAACGAGCTTCGTCATCTGAATCATAACTCATGGCCCGTTTTCGTTCTGTACGTTTTGGTTTGTCCTTGCCTTCTCTCGGTGCGGCGGTGCTACGTTCCCGACTTAGAGCTCGTGCCCGAATGGCCTCTCCGGTCACCTGAAGTTTTTTGTCGAGCTCAGTGCGCTCATCCCTCTCCGTGCGACGACTCTCTTCCCATTCGTCTATGGCTAGTACAATATCATCCAGTAGGATCTCTCGCTCTCCTCGAACTTCAATAATACCAGAAGCAACTACGTTCTTCTTGACTGCAGCGCGATGATCAGCTACTATTTTTTTGAACCTGTCGCTTAGCGTCTTCCATGATGGGTTGCCAAATTCTTCCAGGGTGGGTGAGGGAAGTGAAGAGACAAATATAGAAACTGCTTCTTCGAAGCGCTTTTGGGATTGGCCGTGTGGAGCCAGGTGTGCATCGACGGCCGTCACCGATTTGAGAAGCAGTACATCCCATGCAATTGAAAATCGCATTCGTCTCCTCTTTTTGCCCTTCACCGCCAAAGGTGGCGTAGCGATGACAGTGCGAGGATTGTCCTGGGTTTGATGCCATAACAGGCTGGGAGAAAGAGACCTCTCTTCCTCACTAGTCACCCGAGGAGATCGGGAAGGTACAGGCACCATGCTAGACTCTTTTGCCGTTTTTTCGGCAGTAGACAACGCAAAGTCGTAGTTTTGATGACGATCTGATGTAGCAGCAGTTGAAGAGGCTGGTGCAGTTGGATTACAATGTTGTAGAGCTGGCTCATGGTCCGAGCTTGCATGGGGCTGTTTTCCGCCGGGATTGACTTTGTCCGAGGGAGGGGTCATGGCGACTGGGGGTTTGGCGACGTCGGATGAGCGCAGGCTCTCAGCTTAGGAGGAAGCACTTGTCCACAGTCATTTCTACTTCGTTAAATTGGTCTCCATCTGAAAAATGAAATGGCATGAGCAGGCGCTTGTGAGAAACGTATGTCGCGTGGCATACGTTTCATCACATTTGACTCCCAAACGTTGTCATTTTTTGCTGCGTAAACTCTCTATTAGAGAGTTTACGCAGCAAAAAAAAGACAATGCAATGGGATCTTCAAATAGCGCTCTGAAATTGGTGCAACAGAGAACTTCAATGCGGTTGACTTTGTACTGTGGGTGCACTGTATTGTAATGGATGCTTGTTCACTGGAAACATTACAGTTCGATACTTCAGATGTCCATTCTTTGGCTGAAAATGTAAATGTCAATCGTAGTGCAGGCGTATGCTCTCTATTATCGCTCCTCTGGAGTGGAAGGGGCGAACAAGTGTTGGCCGAGTGTGTTCCGTAAATCACTGGTCAAAATACAGGGCATGCGCTTTGAGCACCCTTTGAGCGACGCAAGCGCAGTTTCAGAGGAGCTGTTTGTCGCTGCACACGAGGGTCTGGGCTGACAGCGCGATCTCAGTCCAAGCGGAGACGAGGGAAGAGGTTGTCAGGTAGCGGACGCAGTGGTGAGTGTAGAGACGCGTGGGGGATCGAGGCTCTACGCTTCGGCGCAGGTAAAAGTAAAGTGACGATGGTCAGTCTTTACTTAGCTCCCTCTTACCCTCGCTAGTGTCTATCCAACAAAGCACCTCAATTGAGGCACCTTTTTGGCGCGCTACGGGAGCGAAACCAGAACCCATAAAGAGCTAATCTTCCCGCCAAATAAAGCTAAATGTACTGTTCTACCTGTGCCTCTAGTAGCTTTTACGATAGATCCCATACCTCAGGTACACCTCCCTACTCTACAGTCGACAATCGGCATCACGTTCTGCAACAATCATGCCTACAGACTCTCGCCTCAAGCGTGGGGCCATGGTGCATTGCCTTTCATCTCGTGTGCTTCGTCATGGGCAGGCAAAAAACATCTTCGGAACTAACTACACAACAAGCTTCCTCGACGGACGTGTGTTGGAAGTTCAGACAAAGCGAATCACAGATCGTACCTACAAATATTTGCGGTGTGTGTTCGCGCTTGGTAGTGGAACAAAAGAAGCAACACTCCCCCTCAGTGCTGTGAAGCATGGGTTACGTATGCCCATGGAACGTCAGCCCGAATACCCAGATAATGACCCACTGTTTCGTGTCAACGCTATTTTTTCTCCACCGCCGGAGAGTGGAATATTGAACCCTGATCCATCCCCCGTGTTGGACATCCCCGATGGAACACCCGACACAAGCGATATTCTGGAAAGGTCACGAGACCCAAATTCAGGGCACCATACTGCAATCCAATCAGTGAACGCAAATGATGCCATCGGCTCTTTGGGCATTGATTCGTCTATTGCCCATGGAGGTGGAGACAGCATGAACGCCATTAATGCTCATGGACAAGTGTGGAGGAAACTGAGCAGATCGGGTGCATTGAATGGCCCCACCCCCAAACTTAACTGCCGTGTAAGGTGTGCCGATGGCACAGTTGTACAGGCTGGCACTGCTGGAAATATGTTCACGCTCCTTGATGCATTTATGACGATAATGCCATTAAGCTATATGCCTACAATTGTTGAGTTGACGAACAAGAAGCTTTTTCTGCGTCCAGCTGCTGCAACAACTAGCGGTGAATTATTTAAGTTCTTTGGACTCATGATTCTTATGACGCGCGTTAAGTTTTCGAATAGGCGAGATCTATGGAGTCGAACATCAGATTCGGAGTACCATCCTCTCCACAACTTCGGGAAAATTATGCCTCGCCAGAGATTTGAAATTCTACGTAACTGTATTCGCTTCAGTCTACAGGAAGATGATCCACCATCTGGAAATAACGCTAACGAAAGGCATCAGTGGCAATTGTGTGATGACTTTGTAGCTGCCTTTAACAATCATCGGCAGGAGATTGTACATACGTCGGAGCGTCTTTGTGTTGACGAGTCTATGTCGCGTTGGTACGGGTTGGGGGGAAGCTGGATCGATGTCGGATCACCGCACTACATTGTCCTCGACCGTAAGCCCGAAAGCGGGATGGAAATACAGAACATTGCTTGCGGGAGCTCGGGCATTATGCTCGGATTGAAGCTGGTGAAAACGGCGGAAGAAACGGCTCGTACGGAATCAGATACAAATCTGAATTAGGGAACAAATGTATTGGTCGAATTGGCACGGGCCTGGGCTGTCAAACAGCGAATCGTTTGCGCCGACAGTCATTTTCCATCCGTACAGGCAGCGCAAGCATTGCTGGAAATTGATTTGCGGTTCACAGGCGAAGTCAAAACCGCCACCATGAGATTTCCAACAGGATTTTTTAACAGGCACCCCCTTTTTGAAAAAGGGGCGTACACCTCCTTGGTAACGGATGTAACGGTCAACGGGAGAGATATGGAGGTGGGTGCCATTTGTTGGTTAGACCGCAATCGCAGACAGTTCGTCACCACTGCCGGGGATATGGCCGACAGACGGACCCAACGGCGACTGCGTTGGCGACAACATACAGAGTGAGCTTGTCCTACCGAATTGGTCATTGGAATGCCAGCACCAGTTGCTGAGTACTACGAAGTTTCGGACATGATTGATCGGCACAACTGCATTAGACAAGACTCTTTGGACTTGGAAAAGTCTATAGAAGTGAAGGATTGGAGTTTTAGGCTGAATAGCACGCTACTTGGAATCATCTGTACGGACGCGTTTTTACTCTATAAGTTCGGTAAGAGTGGGAGATCATTAATGTCAGCTCACAAATTCTGGTGTGTCTTGGCAACTGCATTGATTGAAAATGAGTGGGACGGTATTGGTGTGCGTGGGTCTGCGACACGAGCTGGAAGCAGCAGCGGGAGCCCGTCTTCGTCGTTGGGGAAAACGCCGCGGACCAGTACCGATGTGCATCTAACTCCTACAAAAAGAATGCGTAGAACTCAAACAGGGTCCCTTACAACGGCGTATGCAAAACAAATGTCGCATGTGCCCCAAGAAAGCTACCTGGATATGTGCTGGTTGTCTGGATCATGACTCGTCCGAGATGTTTTTCTGTCATTCCCAATCGCGACGAGACTGCTACATGCGTCATCTAGACAACGTGCATCAGTAGCTTGGTTCGCCCTTGTAGTGTAGTGCAATGGGCTACTCTGTTTGCTCAATAGTAAAGAGATGTAGTTCGTCATTGCACGCAAGAGGATGGCACTAGCATCGCGGTTTAAAGCCTTTAGCCGCATTCCTCAATTGAGGTTTTTTGATCCTCAATTGAGGATTTGATTTTGTCGGATAGACACTAGATCGAGAGAGGTGGTAGTCGCAGGTATATAATCGGACAGCGGCGCTCGTGGCTGAAAGACACGAGCCGAAAGGCGAAAATAGAGTGGTGTCCGGTACTGTACAGGTACTGTCCCCGCGTATACTAAAATCCGTGTCTGTCTGTCTGTGTGTTTGTGTATGTGTGTTCGTGCGCTCCCGCACGGGTTCTCATTGGCGCACGGGGGCGCTGCGGCGACAAGTGGCGGCCACGTGCCGGGCGGCCTGGCTGCAGGCCAGGCTGCCGCGTTGCCATTGGTGCGCTCTGTAGAAGCCGCCGTGCTGATTGGTGCGCCTAATATTTTCAATTTTTCCGATGTGCCTTTTCGCGGGAAAACAAATTTTGCACGTGTCCCCGTGGCGGTGGCAAGTGGTGGGGGGCTGCGGGGCGGCCTGGCCGCAGGCCAAGCGGCCACCAAGGACACGTGGCGGCTACGGGATGGGCAGAAATTACGTGGGTCATTTAAAAATTCCGCATGACCTCAGAGGCGGCAGCGGCGAGGGGAAAGGGTGTGTCACTGGCGGGGGGCGAGGGGGCCCGCATGGCTG
>NW_005178482.1:35228-38859 GCF_000350225.1 Chondrus crispus | reverse complement strand
CATTTTTTAGTTACCGTAAGTTACAGTAAGCGGGCTACAGTATGTACAGCTACTTTAGTCCGTCCGGTGCCACCGCCCTACTAGGGGGTATAAGATAGGGGGGCACCGGGCTGGAGGTAAACCGAGGCAAGCACGCCTCCCCTTACTTCCTACCCTAGTCCTTTACCGTACGGTTAAGTAAGTCCCTCAGGTTTCCGGCTCGCCACCGGTCGTACTGCTCTACACCCCAGTACGACTGCGCGTGTCCAGTGCGGTGTACCTCCCTTGTCCTGTGCTTCCTACCTTTCCGGATTATTCTACCTGACGCTCCAGTGTAGCGGTCCCCCAAGCTCCCTCATTTTAGGTACAGCCTGTCCTTTTCCGTTTACGGTTTAGCGTCCCTACGGTTGTACCACAATGGCCACGCTGTAGCGAGGGTCGCGCACGGTAGGTGAAGGCAGAGGCCGCCGACGAGGCCCGAGAGGTGGGTGCGGAGCGCGTGCGGAAGGGGCCGGACCGCGCCCGGGGGGGAAGGGGGTGGCGGCGAGCGCCGGCGCGAGGGGCAGGGGCGAGGAACGCCGAAGACCGTCGCTGCGAGGCGGGCAGGTGTCGCAGCCGGCAGCGCAAGAAGACGCGTGCGGGTGAGGGGGGGCCGGGAATTGACGCCCAGGCGGTCGCGCTGCGCTCCTTCCGCGGGGTTCGCAGCGTACGAGAGGGAACATTGACTAACTGTGATGACTGTGGGTGCGGGAGCGGCACCGCGACGGACGAGAAGGAGGGCCTATGGAAACGGCGTGCAGAGGGGAAGGTGGCTGTGATCGGCTTGATCAAGAAGAGGCGGGCAGGCAGGGGATGGGGCAAGCGCATCATAAGGGGAGGAGGGATCGTAGGGCGGTCAAAAGAGGCAGGAGGGGAGGGGAACCAGGAGAGTGGAGGGCGGGAGACTCGCTGAGAGCGCACGCGACGAAGCAGGGGCAGCGGCAGCAGCAGCAAGGGTGGGGACGTCGGGAGCAGTAACTGCAAAGGTCGGAGCAGGAAGCCTAGCGGGAGGTGCACAGGCGGCGAAATGGGTGGAGCGGAAGGCGAGGTGGGAGTGCAAGCCCGGGCACGCGAGGCGACGGTTACTTGGGGGCGGCAAGAGCAGCAGCAGGGGCGGAGGCCGGCGACGAAGAGGGCAAGGCCGCCGCAGGGCGGGAGGGAGCGGGGCGAGCCGCACGAGTAGAGGGGCCGGGTGGAGTAGGGCGGGGCGGCGGGTGAGGTGTGATTGCGCGGGCGTGTGCCTAGAGCGTGAGAGCCATAGAATAACGAAAGGGTAGGGGCACGGAAGTGGGAGTGCGGGGATTGAGGAAGCGAAGCGCCTCGCGGCGTAGGCGGCAGGCAACGCGGGCGGCGGCGAAACAGTCGAGAGCAGAAGCGGGGAGAGGGAGGCGGCAGTGTGGGCGGGGGGCCACGGGTTCGCCGGTACGGAGGTTGAGGCGGACGGGAGTGCCAACCGTAGCGACCAGGGTAACGGCCTGGGCAAGGGTGGCGAGCAGGACTGAGGCGAGTGTGGCGAGAGCAGCGCGACCTGCAGCCAGAGTAAGCACGGAGGGGCGGTACGCGTGGCAAGACGAGGGGGAAAGGGGCGACGAAGACCGGAGTGAGGACGAGAGCAGTAGCGCAGAGGGAGAGGGAGCAGCGGGGCGGGGAACGACAGCGTGTGCAGAACGAGGAGCGGAGGAGGAAGGGACTTGGCTTGGCGCGCGAAGCGCGCACGGAGCCCACTTGTATAGATACTGAAGATATTCGTAGTTTTACGATGGTTGATGGTCAGTGGGACATCAGCTAAACAGGATCCAACATGCTACAGTAGCGCTACAGTAAAGGGGGGGTGCCCCAATAATTGAACAAAACGAACTTATTTAACTAAAAAAAGACCCTCCTGAGCTCGATTTTGGACAACAGCCGACGCCCCGGTCAGCTGTACAGTCAAAATTGATATAATAAGGGTGGTGTTGGGCAAGAAACGTGCTCTGTTAAGACCGGCCCTGAGGGCTCAGCTGTTTAGTACACTTTCTCAGCTGCATTAATGTTACATTTATTACGGTATTTTTTAGTACACTTTCTTTCCTCCGAGAGATGACTTCTCATCATCCCCACCGCGTCGATTCTATTCATGTATTGCCGGATAGGAATACAACGTGTACGCTGATCATCCTGTACTTGCCGTTCCTTGTCTTGTTGATCCGAGACCGCCACACCGTCTCCGCCACACAACACGTCTTTTTGCAGCCCCTAATCCAATAAGTCGACGTCAAATGCTACCGTGTCTCTCTGTCCCAAGTCTTTTTGAATACACGACACGTTGGCATACATTCATTGCGCACACCAAATCTCTACCACTTCATCCGAAAACAAATCCCTCCACCACCTTACAACGGCAACAATGTAAAATGCAAATGCAGGAAGGGAGCCCAGAGGCATTCCCAGCGTCTTGCAGTGCAGCGCAGTAAAGCAACATGTTATTGCCGAGGGCATGTACGTTAAAGAAATGTTGTCCAAACAGGCTTCATAGGGTTTCGATCTAATAACGTTGTCCGTAAAGTCACGAAAACGCGTGTTTTGGCGGCGAGTTTGCTCGGATTTTCTGAACGCAAAAATTTCAAACAACGCGTTTGGCAAAACGCACAGCATACCGAAAACTCGGGGCATGTGAGTTTTCCACGAGTTTCACATCCGCCTGATCACGGCACTGCCGGATCGACCCGTCGTGAAGAAAAACGAAGTGGGTCTTCCGTTCTTTTCATCAACACAAACGAGTCCCAGACTGCACGGGTTCGTAGCGATATGCGTCATGGACGCTGGACGCCCCTATCGCTTCATCTGCGCAGAGTCCACCAAGGGATCAAAGCGTGACAGGATCTGCCACAGATGCCGCCGAAGCAACCGCGAAAGATAGACAAGTAGAAGCTTCTAAATAGCGGTCCTCCCAAACGGCCCCCCCAAGCCTGTCAAGAAGACGAAACACACCACCCTTTCGACTGAGAACCTTTCTATCCTTGTGGCGAGCTACAATTTTCGCTTCAGCGAGTATTCGCGCAGGTGCACGTGATCCGTCGGGCGGCGCAACGATGTACTAGACTTGCGTTTGTTGCGGGCAGGTACTTTGCTGGAGGTCAGTTCGCAAAACTCGTCGCGGGATTTTTCAAACTCGGGTTTACTTTACGTCCAGTGAGTTTGTCGGCAAATGGAAAAAAAATGGAAACCCATTATTTCACGGACAACGTTATTGATTGCGTTCGTTTTCCCCGCAGCCACCGGTGTTCATCTCCTTTGATACGGTGCAGTTTCCATATCTGCGCACGTCACCTTATCTTCCCGTCTCTCCGTCTTTCGCCGACCCAAGGATGGAACCAGAATTCTTATCCTTGCCCGTCAAGCGCCGCAAGAAGAACTCGCCCGTCCTGAAGGAATTTCCGTCGGGCCCAAAGCTATGGTTCGACGTCCTTCCGCAAGAAATTCTGACCCGCATCGTCGCCGCGCTTACATTGCAAAGCGGCGGCATTCCCCCCCCCCCCCCCCCGTCAGCTCGCCGAAATCTCCCCTTTTTTTCTCCCCGCCATGACCGAACTGCCCAAATCCCGCTTCCAGAATAACTCACTACAAGACGACA
>NW_005178482.1:15170-35180 GCF_000350225.1 Chondrus crispus | reverse complement strand
ACGACAACGACAGCTGGGCTGTCGCCTTTGCTGACTCGGATACCACGAAACACCTCGTTCTTTGTCTACAGGACTGGCCCTACCTTTCTCGTGCCGTCCGCATCAGCGCGATTCGCATTCTCTCCAGTCCGCTCTTGCAAACTGCCGTCATCCCTGATATGTTCATCTTGATTAAACACGCCCTTCAGTCCCGAACGCTATGTGAGCTCGAAATCCAATTCTACATGAAGAACTATCCGAAGAACGATGGACTCCCCGCGTTCTTGCGCATCGGTTCTATGTCGTTGCGCAAGCTCGACATTGTATGCAACCAAGGGCTCCAGCACTATAACAAGTGTCGCGAATGCATCTTCCAACGAATGTAACGCCTGCAAGACGAGGCGGGGCTCACGCTTGCCCGCTCCTGCCCACACCTCATCGAGTTTGGCTCGCTCCGCAAATGTTCGTCCCGTTGTAGTGGAGGAAGCAAGTTCAGCCCTTTTTTGGAGGATCTGGGAAACGCTGCTGAATATTCGCATGGCCACGCTCCAACCATACTATTTCCGAGGTTCCAGCATCGAGCCTCGCGTGCTTGATCGTTTGAAAGCTTTGGAGTCGGTTCGGATTAAGGATATGTTAGAGCATGCTGCGCTTCTCGGTCCCGTCGTCACGAGCATATCAGATCGATTCCAACGCAGTGGCGACGAGCCCAGTATACGCGCGCTTTCAAAATGCGTCGGATTATCTGACTTGCGGCTAAGCTTAAGGCCTGACGACCGCGGCCTTCGTGCGCTCAATCATGCAGTGCACTTCATGCCGGTACTAAAGTACTTGAGTCTCAGATGGGCTTGTGACCTGCAAGGAACGAATTTCTTAAAGTGCAGATATATCAAGACAGTTCAAAATGGGAACATCAGCACATATGTGGCCGTCTTCCCAGAGTTCCATGTGGAAACGGTTGAGTCAGTCATGCAGCTTGTGCGACAGACGCCAGCATTGGAAAGTTTGGAGCTTTTAGATGTGCGCATTCCGACAGAAGGGGTTGTCGATGTCTTGAGGCATCTTGGAAATCGGTTGAAGCATTTCGGAGTCTCTTTGAGCGGACAGGCCGACTCGAGTTTCGAGCGCCTCCAAATCCTGATTGCGACGATTTGTAAATATAACTGTAGGTTGGAGTCGGTCTCATCGGGGCTATGGGGTACGGCAGCAAATGCGTTTTCCCTGCAAAATGTCAAAAGGGTGCATCTTTCGGAAGCCAATGTGGGCCTTCTCGAAGAACGGAAAGGAAAGCTGGATGAAATGTTGCGGTCCGTGAGCCGGTGGGTCCCGTTTTTGAACCCGAGCAGTCTCAAAAGCTGGTTAGATGATGTGTCATGGATTGAGGTCAAATAGTCTGCTGTACATGTATGGTAGAAGTACAGCTATGTAGACAGCTCGTCCTCTTTCCCATCAGTGCGCTGCAGCATTTGGCGAAAGGCAGCAGTTGATGGTTGGTCCGAAGGGTAAAGGCAGGGCGGCACAAATGAACTAGCAGGTTGCGTCTACAAATGAAGTCGTAGGCTGCAGCCCGCTCGCTGCCGAGATGGATGGTGACCTCGGCCAGAACCAGTGGGTACACTTAAGGAAGATTCTGTACGACTAGGAGATGCGGTAATTGACACCCAGTACAGGTGACTACAGCATTCGGACGTGGGCAGCTCAACCTCGGGAATGCACCAAGGGAGCATGTAAAAGCACAGAACGGTACGGTACTATTGTACACTTGAGACGAATGTACGGCATGTGCCGTGCATCGGGCGATCAGAGGAGGAGGCGGGAGGTGTGATGATGGCAAGATTGGGAAGAAGGTCGGATGCCCAAAGAGAAACGGGGGAAAGGTACCAATCAAACTCGATACTGACGAGGGGCGTCTTGCACAGAAAGGGGGTTAGGGCACGTTCACGCCGTTGTAGTAGTTGAAGTAGTGAAGTATCATACGGACTCCCAAGGTGTGGTAATTCACCAACCATTGTTCAATTTCATAAAGTTGCGTTTGCATGAAGGATTTGAAACATCAGGAGTACACTTGTACCTCCAGCACCCTCGGTCCGGGTAACATAAATGTACTCTAGCGATACTCTGTTTCCAGGCAGAGTAGCCGACTTTCCTTACCCGAATCCATCGGTCGCCCAGTTTAGCCCATCCCTCAGTCGGCCTCCGACAGCTCCGCCTCCGACAGCTCCGCCTCCGACAGCTCCGCCGCACCGGCTTGCCACTCGCCTCGTGACCGTGGCCGCAGCGGCCTCAAGTGGGGAACAGCAACATAAGATCCTTCACACCGCGTTCACACCGCGTGGCAACACGCCCGCCGACGCCCGCCAAAATCGGGTCCCCTCCCACAGATTCTTCTCGGTCTCATTGCAAATATTTCCTACATTCCACGCCCGCCGCCCCCAACGCACCATCTTCATCTGCAGGGCTCCGTGGCTCACCGCCTGCCGCATCCCTTTTGCCGTCTCGCTGCCGACTCGGTGCGCGCGTCACGTGCTGCGACCCACATGCCGCGCGCCGCCGCATGGGCGCGTGGCGCTGCGCGCTTGCGTTACCCAACGAAGCATCGCCCCCGCGCTCGCAGTGCTGCGCCGCGCCGCCGACTCGCAGCGCCTGGACGTGGCGCGGCTCAACGGCCCCGTGCGCCTGACGGATCTGTTTTTCAGCGAGAGCAAGCGGTCCAACCTCACGGCGATCAGCACGCCGTGTTCCTCAAGACCGTTGAGGACGCGCTGCGCCGGCTACTGGCGCTGGAGGGGGAGGCCGCTGTCGCGCCCCCGCGCGGTGCGCGTCGTTGACCTCGGCACGGGTGCGAGGTTCCCGGGGCTCGTCCTGGCCATGACGAGGCCGCAGTGGGAGGTCACGCTGCTCGAGGCCGCGCGCAAGAAGACGCGCTTCCATGACCTCGTGGGGCGCGAGCTGACCCTGCCCAACGGCGCGTCCGTGTGGGGGAGGGCGGGGAAGGTCGGGCAGGGTAAGATGCATCGGGGACGGTATGACGCGGTCGTGGCACGGTCGTTGGCGGAAATGCGCGTTTGCTGCGAACTGTGCGTGCTGCTGGCAAAGGTGGGGGGACGCGTTTTTCACGCAAAAGAGCGTGGGCGTGGGCGCGGAGGAGGTGGCCGCCGCGAAGGGAGCTATCAGAAGGCTGGGCGGGAAGCTGGAAGGCGTGCGCGAGGCGTGGCCGTGGGGGTGGATGCAGGGGCAGGGGGAAGAGGCGGAAGAGGTTGACGGAAGGAAAAAGTGTATTGTGGCCGTAAGAAAGGTGAAGGCAACGGCACGGGCGTTTCCGAGGTTGCCGGGGGGCGCCGAAGAAAACGCCTTTGTGGGACCGCGAATAGGTTTGCGAGGGGAGAAAGGCGTCGGGAGACCGGAGAGAGGAAAGGTGTCGTTTGAGAGATGTTGCAGGGAATAGGAGCGCGTGTTGGGTGAAAAGCACATCGAGCATTGCAAGGGGCGTACATGGACGTCTTTGCGAGAAGAAGAGCGCAAGCGCGTTGCGAAAGGCACAGTTCTCTGTGGCGATGTGACAGACGAAGTAAGAAGTTGCACAGCGGCCCCGATCGAGAGTTGTGACGCCATTGAGAATTGGTTTATCTCGAGACATTGAACAAGGTTTACTACCGATGGGAATGTTTTTTGTGCTCAGCGGACACAACATCGCATTCCACACGCGCATTGTCAGCAATGCATGCGGCCGGTGCAATTTGCAGATGTGAGCGAGTCTTCGGGCGTCCCTCTCAGCCGGCACCTAAGTCTCATCGGGTATCTTTTTACTGTGTTCGTCAAAGACGAAAATACAAATCCGCGGACCTGGCCATCTGCGCCTCGCTCGCGCGCCTCTACTCGTTTGCTTCAAGAAGGTAGGTCGGTGTCACCAGAAGGCAGGGGAGAACGACTACTCGTTCGTAGGCTCCATCGAATAAAGTTGTTTGCGTTTACTGTTGCAACTTATCTTTGCGCCGCTCTCTTGAGCAACCCCCTCGGCCTGTAACGAGGAAATCGTGCATCTGCCCAAAGCCGCATATGATCGGCAGAGAGTTGCAAGCCGCTCATGCGCCCCGGCGCCCCGGTAAATTGTTGGGATCAATCGGAGGTGTAACCTTTACACGTGCCCCCGTGATGCGCTGTAACCTTCACACGTGTGCATCTACTGTACCCTTGGTACTGTACCCTTGGTACAGTACAGTATTTACAAGGACACCTCACATTGCGCTTGGTTTCCCCGAAGCCGCCAGTGTTCATCCCCTTCGATGCCGTGCGGTTTCCGTATCTGCGCACATCACCTTATCTTCCCGTCTCCCCCCGTCTTTCGCCGATCCAAGGATGGAACCAGAATTCTTATCCTTGCCCGTCAAGCGCCGCAAGAAGAACTCGCCCGTCCTGAAGGAATTTCCGTCGGGCCCAAAGCTATGGTTCGACGTCCTTCCGCAAGAAATTCTGACCCGCGTCGTCGCCTTGCTTACATTGCACAGCGGCGGCATTCCCCCCCTTCAGCTCGCCGAACTCTCCCCTTTCTTTGCCCGCGCCGTGACCGGGCTGCGCCAATCCCGCTACCAGAGCTTCGAACATCAAGACAACGACAGCTGGGCTGTCGCTTTTGCTGACTCGGATACCACGAAACACCTCGTTCTTTGTCTACAGGACTGGCCCTACCTTTCTCGTGCCGTCCGCATCAGCGCGATTCGCATTCTCTCCAGTCCGCTCTTGCAAACTGCCGTCATCCCGGATATGTTCACCTTGATTAAGCACGCCCTCCAGTCCCGAACGCTGCGCGAGCTCGAAGTCCAATTCCACATGAAAAACTATCCGAAGAACGATGGACTCCCCGCGTTCTTGCGCATCGGTTCTATGTCGTTGCGCAAGCTCGACATTGTATGCAACCAAGGGCTCCAGCACTATAACAAGTGTCGCGAATGCATCTTCCAACGAATGCAACGCCTGCAAGACGAGGCGGGGCTCACGCTTGCCCGCTCCTGCCCACACCTCATCGAGTTTGGCTCGCTCCGCAAATGTTCGTCCCGTTGTAGTGGAGGAAGCAAGTTCAGCCCTTTTTGGAGGATCTGGGAAACGCTGCCGAATATTCGCACGGCCACTCTCCAAGGATACTATTTCCGCAGTTGCGGCATCGAGCCTCGCGTGCTTGATCGTTTGAAAGCTCTGGAGTCGGTTCGGATTAAGGATATGTTAGAGCATGCTGCGCTTCTCGGTCCCGTCGTCACGAGCATATCAGATCGATTCCAACGCAGTGGCGACGATTCCAGTATACGCGCGCTTTCAAAATGCGTCGGATTATCTGACTTGCGGCTAAGCTTAAGGCCTGACGACCGCGACCTTCGTGCGCTCAATCATGCAGTGCACTTCATGCCGGTACTAAAGTACATGAGTCTCAGATGGGTTTGTGACCTGCAAGGAACGAATTTCTTAAAGTGCAGATATATCAAGACAGTTCAAAATGGGAACATCAGCAAATATGTGGCCGTCTTCCCAGAGTTCCATGAGGAAACGGTTGAGTCAGTCATGCAGCTTGTGCGACAGACGCCAGCATTGGAAAGTTTGGAGCTTTTAGATGTGCGCATTCCGACAGAAGGGGTTGTCGATGTCTTGAGGCATCTTGGAAATCGGTTGAAGCATTTCGGAGTCTCTTTGAGCGGACAGGCCGACTCGAGTTTCGAGCGCCTCCAAATCCTGATTGCGACGATTTGTAAATATAACTGTAGGTTGGAGTCGGTCTCATCGGGGCTACGGGGTACGGCAGCAAATGCGTTTTCCCCGCAAAACGTCAAAGGGGTGCATCTTTCGGAAGCCAATGTGGGCCTTCTCGAGGAACGGAAAGGAAAGCTGGATGAAATGTTGCGGTCCGTGAGCCGGTGGGTCCCGTTTTTGAACCCGAGCAGTCTCAAAAGCTGGTTAGATGATGTGTTATGGATTGAGGTCAAATAGTCTGCCGTATGGTAGAAGTACAGCTATGTAGACAGCTCGTCCTCTTTCCTATCAGTGCGCTGCAGCATTTGGCGAAAGGCAGCAGTTGATGGTTGGTCCGAACGGTAAAGGCAGGGCGGAACAAAATGAACTAGCAGGTTGCGTCTACAAATGAAGACGTAGGCTGCAGCCCGCTCGCTGCCGAGATGGATGGTGACCTCGGCCAGGGCTGGTGGGTACACTTGAGGAAGATTCTGTGCGACTACGAGATGCGGTAATTGACAACCAGTACAGGCGACAACTGCATCCGGACGTGGGCAGCTCAACCTCGGGAATGCACGAAGGGAGCATGAAAAGGCACAGTACGATACGGTACTATTGTACACTTGAGACGAATGTACGGCATGTGTCGTGCATCGGGCGATCAGAGGAGAAGGCGGGAGGTGCAAGGTTGGGAACAAAGTCGGATGCCCGAAGAGAAACGGGGGAAAAGTACCCTTGGGTAACAATCAAACCCGTACGGACGAGGAGCCCCTTCCCCGAAGATGAGGTTAGAGCATCTCCATCGCGCAGCCTGAATGTTGTTATTTCGGGGACACGTGTCCCAATCCTAATTGGTTTTTATGTTTGGGCACCCTGTACTAGGCGGAGGGAGCAGCTAGCGGCATCCCTCGAATACTGTATACCTATTCTCTGCGTAGAAACATACCCCTTCTGCAGATGTTGCACAGCTGCTGCCACGTTGTACAAGACCCCAAAAATATTGTAATATTTCATTTACTCATCACGATTTATTGCCACTATTGTCGCGCACAGGGGCAACTGTGCAAATTCACCGTTCACTGTAATCTTCGTAAAAGATCAACTCTCCCCGAATTGCGCGCCATGTCTTCGCAAACAGAAACGATTCTCACAATATCCATCAATTTGCCCGCCATTTTGCCGCCTTTCGCATTCAACATCACCCTGAAACAACACCAACCGATACCTTATTACGTTGTCTACTAACTCATCGCCACGACCAACCCCTTTCACATTTCTCAATCACCAGTATGCCTCCTCGTATCAATCTACCAACCACCGCAGCCGCTCTCGAACTGCTCGAAGAGCATGCCGCTGCACGAAACGAAACCTTAAATCAGTATGACGAGGCTCCCGACCTTTGCGACAGTGACGAGGATCTCGAAAGCGAATGCCCTCAATTGACCGCTTTTTCGAAGAAGACGGAAATCAATCCATTCACCAAATGACCAATTTCAGTCTCGTCCGGTTCAACGGGATTTGGAACCAGTTGAGATCTCACATCTCCCAGCGCTACAACACGGGAAGAGGTTCCAAATTCCTTATCAAGCCCAAAGATCTCTTGTTCATGACCATGGCAGTGTTGGAACACGGGGCCAAGTGGGATCTAATGGCGCATTTGTTTGGCATCAAACCGGCGACATTCGAGAAGAGGGTTTTGATAAAAACAATTTCGGAGTTCTCGTTCAATCGCTTCGTCACAAATTATGCGGATCGATATACGATGGACCGCCCTATTGCAGACAAAGCAATTTTAAACATTAAAAGCTGTGCAGATACGCCACTGACGTGACGTTTCAGCAGAGCTTTGGCCCTGAGGGTACGCTGGAAGAGGCCAAGAAATATTTCTCTGGGAAACATAAGCTATACGGTTTTAAGGTAGAAGTCTCCGTTCTCCCAAACGGACGGGCAATATGCCCAAGTTTACATCGCCCTGACTCTATCGCCGATATTTAAATCATAAGGGACATGATGGCGTTCCACGACGATGCTTTAGAGAAGACAGAAAGCGAAAAGGCGATCACAGATATCGGCCCATTTTCCGACAGGTTTCCAAATAGCTGGGCAGTCCTTCTTGATAAAGGGTATACGGGAATGGAGGCTGATTTGAGGGCTATAATACCAAGGAAAACCCCTCGCGGCGGAGTTTTAAGCATACCGGATCGAAAAGAGAACGAAAAAAGCGTCGGACAGGGTGATAGTCGAGAATTTTTTGGGCGTCAGGGAGGACCATAGGCAGTTGTTTCGAATAATTTTCCTTGGAAGGAGGACAGGTACGATAGCACTTTCCGTCTCACAATAACTTTTACCAACCTACACATCAAGTGGCATCTGCTACGAGATGCCGATGGTCGTACTTATGAGCGGTATTTGAAGCGATTGTTCGACATTGTAGACACTGCCGTCAAGAAGCGAAAGCGCGCTCAAGCGTCTTATCGTCAGCGACGTCAGAGAGTGATGCCGCGCAGTGTTCGTGGTGAGCAGGAAGCTGAACGAGCGGTTCTGTTCGAAGACGAGGAGGAGGAGAGCGTTTCTGTGTGAGTAAAAATGCAGAGAGAGTCTAGGTTCATCTGCAAAAATATTGGTACTTGTTAAGGGAGAGCTGCAGTCTGAGCACGTGTTGTGTAATTGCCGGGTTGGGTGGGGTTTGGCGAAGTGATTTAGTAAAATGAGAAAATACCTGATCTTCCGGATTTTTGCCATTACCTCCAACGCAAGCCGCAAATGATCCACATACCTACTGGAAAGTATCGCATTTACGTCGTTGCAATTCGTCGACGGAACACCACCGCGCAGGTAGGTTGTATTTCTCGCCATGGAGCCTCTAGACCAGCTCGACGGCCTTGAGGAGCTGCAACGTGCTGTAGCGGAGGGACCAGCCCTTGCGACGAACGTGGAGTCCTTCGAATTTCCTTTGGACGGCGACGATGACGAGCACTTTTCTGATATGCCAGACGGAAGCGAAAGCTGAGGAAAAAGATCTCAATTCGCGACGTCATGGAGGGTCTGAACCGGGGAAATCTCCCAATAAGAGGCGCCACTTCGACGGCACCTTGCTGAAACTACGAAAGCACTACTTTGCCGTCTTTGGCGTCGGTGGCATGCCACACAACAACACTGACTTCTCGAGACGTTTTGGAATACCGCGACGTGTTTTCGACAGGCTTTACTCCGCGCTGAGTGTGCGGCCGGAGTTTATCGGCAAAGTTGTTGCTGTACGGAAGAGCGGGATATACCCTCTCCAGCGCATTTTCGGCGCTTTGCCCGTGCTATCGTAGAGCTACTCATCAGACGCGGTAGACGAGGTCGTCAACGCAATCGAGACATCCATAAAAAACGTTAAAAATGTTTTGCGCTGCAGTCCTGGATGTCTCTGGCGATGAGTACCTGCGCGAGCCGGGTGAAGAAGACTTACGTCGAATCCTGTCTATCAATGAGTCAAGAGGATTTCCCGGTTGCTTGGGCAGTCTAGACTGTCAGCATTGGGAATGGAAGAACTGCCCCGTCGCTTGGGCTGGGCAATTTAAAGGTAAGGAGAAGAATCCAACAGTCGTCATGGAGGCAATTCCTTATGGTGAGTTGTGTATTTGGCAGTTGTCGGTTGGAAACCCAGGATAGATGAAAGATCTCAATGTAGCAGATAACTCCAGGACTATATCTAGACTGCTGAGCGGTGAGTTTCCGCCTCGTATACCATTCACTATAAATGGCCGAACGCGAACATTGCTATACTACCTTGTTGATGGTATTCACCCATCGTGGGCAGTTTTTGTCAAGTCCGCAAAAGGTGGCACGAGCGCGTAAATGAGGGCTTTCTCTGCCCAGAAAGAGGCAGTGCGGAAGGACTTCGAGCACACATTCGGAGTTCTTTAGCAATCATGGCAAGTTTTTTCAGCTTTGAGGGCTCGTCAGCTTTAATTATCAATAGATCGCCTGCTGGGACATGGTCTGCACGCGCTTCTGCTCGTAAATTGGAATCAGAGGATGAGGTCGCATATAGTCAATTGCGGATTGATCTTGTAGAACATATTTGGAATTGGGACCGTGCTAGAGCCGCAATTGCATCACAGACGTAGTGAGAGGGAGCACAGGGGAGGAAGGGTCGCGGGACAGCGGGGGAAGAGACGGGGGCGGAGGGATGAGGCGATTTAGAATGGGCACGCACTGCGACGGCGGGGGTGGGTGGCCGACGAGAAGAGGACGAGCGTACCCTTTTCAAACTCCATAAACGCTTTGAGAGAACATTTTCACACAAGTTGATGCATCTGCTTCATCATGGTCGCGAGGGACGTAGCTATCCTTCAAACCACTCAAACAATAGTGGAACAGAAAGATCCCCTACTCTTTTCTTACTATGCCACTCGTTCCTACTCCAATATCAAAACACGCCAAAGATCGAGAGCTCTAACATGATCATATCTGACAAACTTGTGAGGTTGTTTACTAAGATGAGTGTGTTGATGCAATGTTGAAACACCTGCCAAAATAAATAGCCACAGTCCCTCCCAACGATTTGCTATAAACCCAGAGGCTACCGCCCCTTCCAACATTGACATCCCCTCTCGACTTCAAATAATCATACCCGCTCTCTGCATCAATCCTCATGCCGCGCTCATTGGGCTCCCAAGTGGACAGCCCATAGCCTCTATACGAAAGTAGCAGGATGTCACATTTGCAGTGCCCCTAAACGCCGATACCCTTCTTCAGGCGAAAGCTGTCATTCTTATCAGTGTCATGCAAGTATGACAGAGTTGGCGCATTTTTGAAGTGGTCTGGGCGCTGACGGATAAACCGGACCGAAATTTTTGCCCCGTTCGTGGTGCAGTACCTCACATCGTTGTAGTGCGGCATGCCCGAAACGCTCCGGGAACCACGCTAGACTTTCGTGGGTTTGTAGAGGAGGGAGTCCTGAATGACCCAGACGCCGGTGATGGTGACGGAAGTGATAGTACAAGTTCCTAAGGCTAGTCGGAGCATGGCCTTCAGAGCGCTGGGCACATGGTCCGCGTTGTGGGGACTGCATGAGTACTCGCAGATATGAAAATAGGATCCCGAACAGCGTTGGTGAACCATAATGACGTCGGGACCGTTGTTGAAGAGTGGGCGGATGAGTGGACTGCGGGGAAAAGGTGGTAGGTGGACGCGGCATGGTTTGGGACGGGGAGGTTAGACGGGAATGGTGTAGTGATATGAGTCCCGACGGGGGTGGAAGTCCTGATGTATATGGAAACTCGCCCGGTAGAGGTGGGCCACAACGCCAATGACCACAGGAGGTGGGGTGGCTTACTATGACGTCCGATACGGTCGGTAGAATGCTACCCTGGAACGGGATAGCGCGCTCGCCTTTAGAAGCTGGGGGTTGGTTCCGGAGCGAGGGGGTAGCTGCCTCTTTATTGTTGGGGGAGGGCTGCCCGGATCCCTAAGTACTGTACTCCGTACCTCCTCTACAGTGTGATCCGGTTTCGGCTTTCCTTTTCCCTTGTAGGTCCAGCGGCACCTTTGCGGTCATTCAACATGTCAGATTCCCAGACCAGCTCCGCCCTGCCCCGTCGTTGTAGATTTCTGTCCTGTAGGGATAATAGCGGACCTCTTCGGTCTTCCGGTAAATCGGGACAGCAAAGGCGGCTCGGAGAGCAGCATAAAGAGCAGGGGGCCCCATCTTCGGACGGCACTCTCTTTCCACCCGAGCGGGACATTTTCCCACCAGAGGGACCCCTGCTTAACTTTTTTCTCTTCCTTTCAGTCTTTTTCCCTTGTAGTGACCTGGATGTCCGTCTGTCGGTCTCGAGATGTCCTTCCGATCTTTGGGCAACGGGAGCGCCTCCGAGCGGCTCTTCACCGCCCCCGCAGAGAATATTGGCTGGTGTCTGTCCCTTTTGGGCGGCACCGCCACCATCCCGCCGAGATAAACTCTTGCTTCCCTCGAGGGTACTTGTTCTGAGTCGGATTCGGTGGGGGACTTTTTGCCCTTACGGGATCTTCTGGTCCGCCGTTGTCTTCCCTGTGGGTCACCGTTACCCGAGCGGGTAGTCCTCGTAGGCTGGCCCCTCACAGGGATGTCTCGGAAAGCTGACCGTGGACCGGAATAATTCCCGTTGGGTTTCTTGTCCCTCTGGCCGCGGACTGTAGCAGACGCGTGCCCATTGGCACGGACGTTCCGTTCCCGGAGGGACAGTAGCCGGACTCTATCCTCCTTGGAGAGTTTGATACAGCACGGCCGGTAGACGGACAGGCAGATCTGACAAGGGTCAACTCGCTATGAGGGGTTCAACCCGGAGTTGGGGCTCCACTGAGGGGCGTTCCCCCGGGTGTCTCGCTCCATCCCCATGGGTACACCGGTGGCGTCGTCGCGGAGAGCGGACACAAACTGCGCAACTGGCAAGCTCTGCGCCTTGCATATGAGTACAGCGTCCTCGTAAGGCGTTCCATGATGGGCGGCGTGAGCGCCTGTATTTCCGAAGTCGGACAGAACGGTTTCCTCGGTACTGCAGTGGTCGGCTGCTCTTGCGTAATACTCAATTGGGTCAGGGCGTCCTGCACCTTCCCAGAAGGGGCTCTTCGTGTGCTCAGCTTTTACGAACGAGCCGAGGAACTCACCAAAGCGGAAGTCCGACCATTCTGAGGAGGTCGTACTGTCCTTATCGCAACTTCCGATAAGGACCAGCACCGCAAGGGATTCAAATTGAATCTGAATCCCTTGCGGTGCTGGTTCTTCCACTCCACCATATACGTCCCTGAGGGTCCTCCAATTGTCTGTAATCGGATTTATCGTTCCCTCTTCGGACCTGGGGTACTCGAACTTCTCGAAATATACCTTCGTCGTCACGGCGCGCTCTCGCGGCGCGAATGATGTCCCGAAGGGGTATGCGCGCCAGAACCGAAGGAACGAAGCCTTCTACACATTTCTTGACTTCGTCCTGTAGAAGGGCACATACCCTTTCAGGGAGCTTGGCGCTGAGGGCTGCAGCCACGCGGCGTTTGACCTCGGCGTCTAGCCATGAACCCAAATGGGCCATTTCCTTGAGCAGGGCCTTGGTACTTGGTAGGTCTTGGCTTCTCGTCCCCGTCGGCGGGTTCCTGTTCCCCGCCACCGTCGTCCTATAAGGATTCGCCTTTCTCGCGACCCAAGGGGGCGACGCACGAAGTGCAGGCCTGGGCAGCGAGGCACGGCATTCCCAAATGGGTAGATGTTTCCCATTCGGGCCCCTTGAAAGCGAGACCTGGCGCCAGCTCATGCAAACCTGGCGGTCTCGACCTTTGTAGGACATTGTGGTAAATTTTGCGACCGTCTTCAATCACCATCCCGAATCGGATCTCGCGAATTCCTAGAAGGGCTTCTAGGTCGGGAGACCAGTTGTAGTGGTATGGGTCCTTCCGGTTCGGTATTGGTCCGTCGCAGAGGGGGTTTCCGCAGTAGCGGTAGACTACAACGCCAGCAACCTCAACAGGAGGGTGGCTATAGCGAGACCGAAACGGACGAAGGGAGATGCTACCCCTGAAGAGGGGAGATGAGTCCTAATTAGGAAGTTGCGGGCTAGGTCAGAGGGGATGGGGTAGCTGGTTTATTGTTCGGGAGGAAGGCAGTTCCTCTCTAGTACGTCTGCCTCCCTCGGGTCCCAAGCTACTGTACGACTATATTGCAGTAGCTATCATAACTAAACTGTAGTGTAAGCGCCTGCTGGCAGACACTCCGTACACGTTAGACACTCTGTGTACACGTGGATGCTTGTGCGTCTGGAACCACGTGTACACGGGCCTATACACTAGTACAGGTGTGCTGTCACTCCAGCTTGTACGTGTACACTAGGCTACGTGTACTACCCCTAAATAGGGCCCCTCTAGATACTGTAGAGCGTCCGTAGCGGAGTAATTATACTAGTACACTGAGCCACATCCTCTGCCTTCTGCTCCGAAAGACACATGCGGAAAAGCACCAGAGCGTTTGACTCCTCCATGGCGTCGCTCTTGCGCTTGACGCTGCTACTAATCTGCCTTAGATGAACTACGCGCTGTTTATGGCGAAAGGCACGCTCGGCAGACTCTTTTGCAGCACGGTGACCGCACTGCAATCGTGTAGATGTAGGACCGCGTGTCACAGATTCATCTTCTTGCAAAAGATCCCCCCGATCCTTGTTGACATCTTTGCTTACGTTGGAATGCTCTTCAACGTGGTGCTACAGAGCTCTGTCACTCCCTGGCGGTGTGACGCGCGCCCGCGGGTCAATCTTCTCGCATTTCTGCAGGACTTCGAACGCAATATGCGGTTTCCACTTCGCGATGTCGAACGTCTTGGAAGTGTACATATCGTTCTCAGAGCTGTCTGAGAATGTTGCATTCAACTTGCCGAGGTAACGCGCAACTGACATGCACAAAAGATTGCCCGGGTCGACGCCGGTCGGATTCCAGCCCTCAATTTCGATCAGACTCTTGTTGAACTTCTGAACCTCCCGAGCAACCCCATTAAACCTTTATGCATGCCCCAAATAGGTTCAAACGTTGCCAGTTGTGCTTTTACACGCATTGCGAACGCATTATATTAGTTGGGATATAGAAAACAAACCTGCCCTTCACGCGAGCAACCGTGCGGCAGTTGTAGACACTGGGGTTCTTCGCGACGAAGTTCATGTGCAAATGCGTCTTGAAACGCTGCCCCGTCTGGTCGATTCCTGTAACGGCATCTACAGATGATTCAATTAATGCTTCGGCGAGATGACCTAGCTTCTCCGCACCCCAGCCCCCACCCCCTCCCTGCGCTGCAATTGACGGCATGACGAATAGATATGAAGAAGGGGCACGATGAGACGTCGGTGGGGGTGAAAAGGTCTATCCTCTCGCACGGTACGTGTAGTATAATCGCGAAGACGTTATTTAGTGACGCGGGGTGGCTACTGTACACCCGCAACTGGACTTACACCGCTCACGCGCGCCCCTGTAAGTATGCGCTTGCGTATCGCTGTGCACATGTACAGTGGGACAGTCAGGGACGAGGCCCACGGGCTTACCGTGTAAGCTACTCGAGAGATACTGTAGTATGTTATGATAGATTTTTTACTTGTATATTAAATGACAGGGCGACTGGCGGCGGAGGGAGGAGAAGGACAAACGCAGGGTTGGTACCAGATCCTCCGCCGCCGGTCTAGCCCCGTCCGCTTATTCCAAACACGTTCTCTTAACGCGAGTGCGTTAAACAAGAACTAACGCGGGTAGCGGTCGCGATACGTGCGCGAGCGAGGCGGATCCGACTCCGCCCGTCGGCGCTAGAACGCTAACTAGCGCCGCCCCGGGGCGTCGAGCGCGTCGATCCGCTCTAAACGCGCACTGTAGTCGCATGAGCCCCCCACCGCTCTACCACGCTACCACCGCCCGCGGACGTTCTGGTGTGTGTGTTTTAGTCTTTCTCGCGTTATCACTGGCCTTACGCGAACACAGCTCGACCCCCACCGCGACCGGGGGTTTATGCTGCAGTATGCAGTCTACCCTTTGCATTAGAACGGAGACCCCGGAAATGCGCGCGTAGTATTCCCACATGAATGGGGTCTCGGTCGCCAAATTCAAGCATAATTTGCAGTCTTGTTGTGCGGCAGCACAACAATGTGGCCGCGTCAAGTGGCGATAAACTACGATTTGAGACGAAACTGAACGCATTTCTGAAAAATGGGTGCGCTCAGGTTTCAACCGCATTTCATCCAAGCCATTTGGCAATATCGTTGCGCGGTGGTGATTACGAATTGGCATAATTGGTATATTTTTACGATATAGCAAACATTTTGGGCTGCGGTGGAGATGCTCTAAGAGCGCGGTTGGAGGTCAAGTAGTGAAATATCATACGGATGCCAAGGTGTGGTGATCCACCAACCATTGTGCGATTTCTCAAATTGCGCTTGCATGAAAGATTTGAAACACCAGGAGTTCTGTACCTCCAGCATCCTTGAAGGGAGACAGCAGCGTCCTTGCTGTCAGGGGACCGCAAGCGGCGCAGTCTGGTCCGGAGGGGTTTTTTCAAGTGTGGGTAAAAAGGGGGTAAACAGAGTTCCCAAGGGAAAAGGGAAGCACCAGGCTACAGTACTGCCTTGTAACTGCTTTGAGCACGAGCTGGGGACATTGTTTTCGGCTGAGGTATTAGTTCAGGTGTTCGATGTGGTGAGGTCGAAGACGAGTAGCGTCTTCGACCTCAGCACATCTTCTTGTTGACCCTACATATTAATTAGGCGCACTGCCATTAAGGAGGGTTCTACTAACTAGTCACTATCCCTAAACGGTCAACACCATGAAAAGTAGGATGGAAGAAGTATAATGGTCAAGGGCTCTTACCGTAGATCGCTAATGGTAGCCTGAAAATTTGTCCCAATTGCTACTGATACGAAAATAGAGTAATATGTCTGCAGCCTACTGTTTACTCACTAACCCTAACACTTGTTACTCTCCCACCGTAAAGAGCAAGGTTATGTCTTTCATACATGACAAATGTTACTCTCAATAAAGAGCATCTCGTTGTCTGTATTTAACTGTTAGAGTAGTGCATTTAGGCCGCTGGGGACCCTTCAGAGCACCAAAAATTGTGTAGTACATTTGTGTACCATGGACCTCCTGGTGGAGGTAAAAACCGAACGGGAAACCGTCAGTACTGTAACCCAGGGTCACAAGCGGCGGCTGTACGGAGCTGCATTGCTCGCTTGCACCAGCTGCAGAGCACAATTTTGTATAGTGGCGGTCGCCAGCTATGAGCTGTAGTATAACCCCCCTTGGGGGCTTTTTAGATAGATTAGATGAACAACGGAATCCAATACTGTAGAGCCCGACGCTCTACAGTACCACCGCGAGTGTCCACGTGTACACCACGGGTACGAAGGAGACACGTAGACACGTTGCACACGTGTACCACGAGCGAGCGAATCATGCGCACACACAGATACTACGTGTACTGTTAGCCTCGATACAGCTGACAGTATTACAGTATAGTACCAAGGTACTGTAGTGTTAGGTTACATTACTTCGTATATTAGATATGGAGCGGACCGACGGCAGAGGAGGGGTACAAGGAGGGACTTGTCACCCACCGACCGTCAAGGTCCGACTCTCCGCTTATTCTAACGTAACGTTCGCTAATTACCTTAGAGCGGCACCGTGCGCGGATTGAGGACGCGCGTAGCACGCCCACGAGCCGGATCCGCCTCCGCTCGTTGGTACTGGATCGTTACCCCGTACCGCGCCGGGGCGTCATGGCGTCAAACCGCTAGCGCGTGCCCGCGACGTCCCCGTCCCCGCTCTACCACGCTACCCGGGCCCGCTGCCCGGTGTCGTTAGCTGGTTTCTCGCTTCGCCCCTTTTTCTCGCCCTCCGACAGGGTCTCGGTCGAACTGTGCATACACACCTCCCGGTAGAGGTGTTTATGCTACAGTTCCCAGGAAGGAGCCCCTTTCGAAGAGGTGCATTTCTCCAACGTATGCTGTAAATTGATTGCGGGTGGCGTGGGACGGGGTGATGAATTTACTTTTGGCAGTAATGTTGGTGAAGGGGGGTCGACAGGACTGACACGCAGGAAAAGATCACCCCCAGATGAGGTAGTTAAGGACATTGCTTCGTCCCTTTCGAAAAGTGCTTTTTGTAACGAGGGACGGAGGAAGAAATTTGAGACGAACAATTATTAGAAGCAGTTCAAAAACTACTCAAATAGGCTTGAAAAGAGCAAGATTTTAGAGGAAGTCGTCAAAGATTATCTGTACATCCCGAGGATATATCACTCTGACACGACTTGGACGACGCTTCCGTACTTCTCGCGCTGAGGAAACTGCAAAAAGATGTAAGCAAGGACTTTCTTTATGAGTCAGAAAAAAACGGGGGACAGGTGTGATGCCAGTTTGACCGTTGAGTGGGTGTTCCGCACGTTTTAATCTGTCTCCGGCTAAAGACTGGTAAGTACATCGACAAGGCGTTTGAAATTTCTTTTATTTACCGTTTCCCATCATATTTACTTACCCATCTTGCGTAGCAAGTTCGGCCATTTAAACAGGCCCTTCTTCGTCTTGCTTCTCGCCGTCTTGGTGATGCAGCCCTATCCAAAGGTAGATGAATTCGGGCGCAATGAGAAGAGGCCACGGAACGAACCTCAACACGGATAGCACCATTACCATTTCAGGTTGAAGGGTAGAAGAGAGGGACGATGACCTGGGTCTGGGATGGTGGCAAGACTGGTAATGGACGAAGAGGATGGTTTTACACCTCTAAGGAAGGGAACGAAGTAAATAGAGAGGAAAGGTTGGGTTTATTGATTCTATTGCTCAAACCATGTTTGGTTCGAAATGACAGTTAGCTCACGGTTGGCCAAATGTTGGGAAGTCTCCTTGTCTGAAGCATAGTCATAAAAAGTAGACTAACAGCGGTTAAAATGTACAGAACATGATGAGCAGCAATCCAGGGCTGCGCGGAAGTGAAGAGGACAGTACTCGTTACAGTATTGGCGTAGATGATAAGAGGAACATAATATTAGACGAATGGAACAATCTTGTTTAATCATGTAAGTAAATAAGCCTCGCAACAATTGAACTGCAACAGAGAGACTTCCCAATGTTGTTTAACCAAACTGTTCGTACTCGCTTACTTTCATGACCAGCAATACATTCTCTGAATTCGCTATCGCAGGGACGGCATCTCCGTACGAACATGAACACTACGAGCGTTCACCGTCAATGGCACAGGACCATAGCATCACGCTTCGTACGACAAGACCCAGAACGCTGAACCGCTGACCTTGCTGTGACTCCACCTTGCGCTTCCGAGTGAAATTCTTCGGATAGCTCTCCAGTTTGTATGTATCACGCTTTGATTTACTCTTCCAACATATCCTATTCCTCCTGCATCAAACCTTTGGCTGTTGAGTCTGGCCCGTCGTGTTTCATGCAGTAGTTGTGCAGTTTCATCAGTAAACACACGATATCACTGCATATTTTCACGGAATACTCAAACCCGCCTTTCAGAATGCGCCAAGGCGCCACCACTATGCCAAAGGCCTGCTATGTGTGAATGCGCGTGGAAGAAAGCAAAACATAAAGTTCATCCGATCGTATTCGGCGTTATCCCCAAAAAACGGAGTTGTCAATTGATACTTCCAGGTGTACGCTTCGCCATTAACTATGTAAAACGAGTTGCCGAGGATTGTAGAGTTCAGATAATTCTTGAATCCGGACACCGCATACGCCAGTACATTGTGATTCGTCCCTGTTTATACTGCAGAACAGTACTAGAAAACACAGCTCGAGTCACAGAGAGCTTGAACTGGGAGAGGATAGCGACACAAATACCATAAAAGCACCTATGCAGCCAAACAAGGAGCTCACTTCAAAGCGTGATGTCTGAAACACTTGCGCAATACTCTGTGGAGTCACTTTTGGCTCAGGAAAGCCTTCTAGACGGCGAGTATCCATCAAAGCGCGGCTTGTTGAGTTGAAGACTTTGAAAATAGTCGACTCCTTCGCTTTGTATGCCCAACAAATATCAAAGTAACTCCCTGCAGCGCCCATCCTCAATATGATTGCATGCCGTATTTCTACCAGGATTGTTTTACTTCTGTCATCAGATGCGCACACAGATCGGCGATCAAAGAGGTCGTGTACAGTGCTGTGGAGAAGATCAGACATAGATCGAGACAACCGATATTTCTTGGCCGCACAAATCTGTGATAGTGAGGAAAGCAATATGAGTTGTAAAAAGAGAAGTGTGGCGTACCAAAGCACTTCATTTGCGACGCAGTTGGGTTTCAATGGCGACAAAGCTTCCAGAGATCGCAGCAGCACAGACAAAATCGAAGAAATCGAGTCCTCTCTCCAGTTGCAGGCGTCACTCGTTGAATGACTCTGCCGATCTTCCTGCAAGTCATCCAAAGCCGAGAGTGAAGACAACGATGAAGGCATTGCCTCCTTACTCCAAGAAAAGAAAGATCCTAAGGGAAATATAGCGATCTTGCGGTGGAGAAGTCTGAACTGTGTGCCAATGCGATCGCGACAAAGATTGGTCTAACAGAACAATCGTCAAAAGAAGGAAAGATAATTCAGAGGTCTCTGTGTGGATGGAGAAGAAAGATGGGTAACGCCATGGTGACATCGCTGAAACGGAAGTTTTTCTTTCAAACGGTCACCATTTAGGGACAGTATAAGAAGAAACCTGAGCGCCAACAGATTTAATACTCTCCTTACATGATGTTATTAGATCTGTTCCTGGGCATGATTAAGTTAGAGGGGCCATGAAGATAGAGAGGCCTTGAAGATCAACGTCTCGGAGCTT
>NW_005178482.1:0-14911 GCF_000350225.1 Chondrus crispus | reverse complement strand
GGGAATGGTGGCGTCAAGATCAGCGTCTTCGGGATGGTGATACCGCTGTGCTTGATCCATTCCTATACTTGAACCTTATGCCCCAATGTTTTAGAGTCCCAATTGTATTTGACGCCCATACATGTCCATACAAGCCCGATCACGCAGTCCTTAGAGAGGCCCTGAGTCTGTGGTTTGATAACTCTTCGATTTAGCGAAAATGACTTGGCTTCCTCGGTTTGTTGTGATACACGTGTGTCATACGCGTATGGTGTTTGGCACGCGTTTCACAGCATTTGGCCCTATAACGCAATCTTTTTCTGCGTAAACTCTCTATTTCATCCTTGGCTTCAGGGTTAAGGGCTATTTACAGTGGATTCTAACTAACTGCATGCTCGATTTCTGCATATTCTCGATAACTGCATGCGTCCGTCAGCTACCACCATTAGAGCAGCTATTCCAGCCTGTGTATGCTACTGAACTGCATACCGCATAACTGCATGAAGAAAGTGACCATGAATCATATCGAACCCTCATACAAATGTTTACTATGAAACAGGTAAAAAGTTATGACAGCATATATGCAGTGCTAGGCCACCGCCCTCGGCACTTTAAATGAAACGCTGTCTGCGGCGCATAAAATTTCAGTCTTGCGAACGAAGCTTAACGCTACATTACAACATCACAGTACTGTAAATCATCCCATCATCATGGTTTATAGGCACACGATCCCCAGTAACTTCACATCCGTCCTCAACCACTAAACTAGGAAAACATGGACTCTAATACTAGCCCCATGTCCCTCCAATTCGACCAAAACTGAATTTGATAAACGAGAGAGTGCATCGAATCTCTGTAGGTGAATGTTTTCACCAAGAGGCTCTAGAGCAGTGGTCCTTCGACAAATTTCACCTCCTCCGTAAGCCAAACAAATCTAACCTTTCCCTCATCACAAACAATGAGACTTGGGCGTCCCTTTTCCTTCAGCATTCTACAAACGCTTTAATCGTGGGGCTTTTAGAGAGCTGAAGCCCGTATTGAATTCCTGTATCAATGCTCAATTTTATGCACGCTGAAGTGTGAAAGGCAGTTTAATTATTGCCAAGACAAAGAGGTTACATCATCTAATTAATTCATCCCTTTCGCTACAAAAAAACCAAACTTTTCTTTAGTGCCGGTTGATTGAGTCGTTTTCGGAAACACTGGAACCCAAAGTAAATCAAGTCTCATGGAGAATCTAGCGATGTAGATCAAGCTGCGATTGATCGCCAAACTCCCATGCTACGAAGGACAATTCAGTTGTTCAAACACTGTGATGTTTTAAGTGCAAATGAGTTCGGACATTTCTGTCGCATTGAACCAGATCGCATGACAGCGACCGAAAGATAACCCGGTCGTAAACACGAGAAATTACGCCTGACCTATATTTCCTGGTGCAAAGCAGATGGTTCAGAGCGTCTCCGGCTCATGTGTGTTGGGAAACCAAAAAAGTCCCAGTGTTTTACGAAACAGGACGGAGAGCAGAAGGGTCTTGACTATCACGCAAATAAAAACCGTAGAGGACGAGCCGTCTATTTCTGCATGGATTTTGCGCTTCTCTTCATATATTTAACGCAGGAATCCCTCCCGTAAAGTTCTGCTTCTCCTCCACAATTGTTCAGCTCATGGCACAGAAGAATCTCTCCCGCTGGTCGCCAACGTTGATATTGTGTTCTGCCGCTGAACGCTTCCTTAAAAATACAACCGTTGGACGCAATTTCGTCCAATACTTAAGTATTATCGCTGCACAAAAGGCACTTTATCAAAAGTGGAAGTACGAAAGGGCGCTAGATTGCACCGATGCCAAAATGTATAATATATAAAAAGTCGATAAGTTGACCTGTATGAAATCCACGAGGCGAATGTGGGACCAGATGCCAGCCTCCTTTTCGAAGAATTGCTGGCATCACACAGGTTTATTGGTGGGAACCGAGGTGACAGGTGTTGAGGACGATACAGAGCCAGATATATTGGTCGCAATGGCCGCACTCGTGGCACCTCGACCATACATGGCAATTGACTTTACCATCAATCCTGAGCATGAAAAACTGTTTTGGAAGAAGCGGATCACACAAGTCTAGTGACGGAGGAGGTGGAGGCAATGACAGAAGAGAAAAACTAAAGCGATGTCTGGCAAATCGTGGGGCGCTGCCTGCAGGGGATACTTCAGACACGACGCAGGTTGTCTAGGTCGGCGCTTTGCTCGGTAACCAGAAAAAGAACAGTGGCGTGTTCGCTCTGCGCTGACTGACTCCGGGGAGAGCGCTGCGTTTATTACATACCTCTTCGCACTTCCTTTCTCTACCGCCTTCCAGAAGCAGACTGCGCCGGCGTGGTGTATGTTGTAGTTGAACGGACACCCGTTGAACTACAATTGTAACCGAAAGGTTGGACCGCGCCGCAGAGGTATGTCAGTAGGAGCTCAAGTAGAGACGCGATCGCTCGTTGTTTTGTGCGCTGTTACAAAGCAACGGCCGTACAAATGAAGCAGCTCTGGGATCAGTTGGGCATCGACACAGTGCCTCGTGACGCGCGGAGTTTGGTGCCAGCGGTTGATTAGAAGGAGCACAATTGAAACGACACTTTTTTGTGTTTGAGCTTACTATTGCTCAGCAAAACTGTTCGACGATTCCAGGTACATCCTTGGCAACCTGCGCGAGCGATTTCCATGTTCGATCGAATTTACTAGGCAGAAATTCGGTCCTCCGAATCTTGCACATCTTCCTTGCTTCCTGATATGTAGCCTCAGAATGTACTGCATACCGAAGTAGAATAGGGTCCACTTCTTGGTCTTCGAGACTTGTTCGATAAAAACCAAAAAGTCAGGCGTGAACAGTTTCAAACCGGTCACGCCTGACCTTTTTGTTTAAAAGTGAAATTCACTTTTTTGATTGATCAGATTTTCAACCTAGTACACCCAGGCTGATTTAGTCTGGGATACGCGCCGCGGTCCGCGCCACACAAACCGTAGCTTGTCGCCTTTGCTCTGTGCCCGAGGCACTGATACAAAGTTGCCCTTCTCAGAATCAGCGTCCTGCACGTTCGTTTTGGCATTTTGTTTCGCCACTGCTCGTGCGCAAGACGCACAAATAAGACCCTTGACATCGCGGTGTACTCCGTGTAGAGAATTCTGAGTTCGATTTCTCTCGGTGAGCTGTGTCGCGCGCGTCTCAGGTACAATAGGTACGCGCTTGGCTCTTGTACTTTTACACCAGGAGGGCAGCGAGAAGCGGTCGCTTAGGGCGATGTGAGGTAAACACCTCGAGTGGAGTGCGATAGACCCCTGGGGTTGAACTGTCTTTGAGACAAAGGCGCTGGAGAGGTGCCTGGTTTAGCACGCTTTGCACGCACTCGATGACCGCGGTCCAGTCGTTCTGAGCTAATCGAAGCTCATAAAGTACAGCTCGGCACGCATGCAGATCCTCGCCACATACTTGTTCGACAGAGCTACTGGCCCATGGAGAGTAAGCGGTGGAGAAGTGTTGTTTCACCATGAGCTTTTCAGTGAGCTCCTTGATCAGCCGGTTCTGAAAGTGGGCATCCTGATTGGACGGCATGCAATCTATAGTTCCGAACAAAGCGATACAGGTACACGAAGCGTCGGCAGCGGCGTCGCCCGTAGCGGCCGTTGGCAACCAGAGCCACACATACGAAGACCACTCGTTGCGAATAACCAGTATGTATTCCATTGGCCCGGTACTGGCGCCCATGTAGAGGTAGTCCTCATGGAGCACCTCGTTGGACCTATCGCCTTGTAGTGCGTGATCCAGTGGTAGAGCGATCACCGCTCCTTTGCACGTCGTAATAAAATAGAGAAATCACTACACGAATGATGTAACATCAATGCTCAAATGGCTCCAAGTGAAATATTATCGGATGACGCTTTCGGTAGAATCCTGACCTTGATGGCCCATTGTGCCGCAGCGGGATAAAATTACCAGCTTGAGCTTGAGGTCTATATCATAAATTGATATGTAGAGTTGGCCTTTTAGCCGTAACAGTTCATTTGCGGCGGTGCACAATTGGCTCGGCTTTTGCACGGTGCAGTATAACCGCCGACGACTACATATTAGATTTAGAATTAGATCTAACGCTGTAAGGTGCAGACCTTACTGCGTGCGCGCGCGCATATCTTACAGCGCGCGCGCATCTACACGAGTAGCACACGTGTAGCACACGTGTGCTGTCAGCCCGATGGCTGACAGCGTTACAGTGCGGGCAGGTCCGCACTGGATACAGTAGCTAACTACAGTACTCTCCGTACTGTAATGTAGTCCACTAGATTAACTTGTACAATAAATATAGGGAGAGACCTCCGGCGGGGGGAGCAAGGTAAGCGACCTATCTCCCCGGTCTAACCCCCAGCTAATTCTGACGCAAGCACCGCCGAGCAGCCAGCGTTAGTAGCAACAGCGGGAGTAGCGGACGCGCGCCACACGCCGGCGAGCATGGATCTGCCACCGCCCGTTAGTATTGGACCGTCAACCAGTACTGCTACGGGCCGTCGAGGTGTCGATCTGCTTGCCTGTGCGCGCGTCTACGTCAAATCCTGCTCTACCACCCACCAACCGGGCCCGTGCCTAATTGCGTAGGTTGGTCAAGACTCTCCGCACCGCCAATCCGGGGTCTTCCATCGAACTTTCTGTAGTAGAACGCGAAACGTGGTCACGTGCTAAAACAAGGGTCGTTCGTGGGGTCGTGTACTAGGTAGCTAGGGGGAAGTGGTACAGACTTTCGGGCGACTGTAGAACCCGGGTGTGCTCGCGAACCCCGGAGACTAGAAGCGAACGACGCGGTGCTCTCGACCCAGCGGGGCTAACACACGGCCAGCGAACCGTGCGCGCGAGCGGGGAGGCAACACGCGACGTGGCCACGAGAGTCCTAGGGCGCGAGCGAGGAGAACGACAGAGCGTGAACGAGAAGAAGTTAATTAGTACCGCGCAAATCCAAGAACGAGAGTCGCATCCTTGGTCCTTGGTTGCTTGTCCCCAAACACACCCGGCGCAAGCGCCAACGACACTATATACTGTACTAGATCGCGGTCGAGATGTAACGGCTAGAGCTCACGAGGTCGCGTCATAATACACACGTGTACAAGCGCGGTAGTAGGTCCACGTGTGCGCGTGTCGAAAGCGAGCAAGGCTGGTGTAAATAGGCTTGGTACTGTACGTCGGGGTACTTGAGTTATCTAGATATACGTGTACACGAGTAGCGCGAAAAGGGTACTACAGTAGCACGGGTTTATACCACATGGCCCCCCTGAAACGTGGACGCCCCTGTCCAAGCCAGGAAGGGTTGCCACGTGTGGTCGTGATTAGGGTGCAGGTACACGTAGAATGTGCGGGATACAGTATCAGCTCGTTATAGCACGGTAGATGGCGTGATTATGAGCGCGAAATTTGTGCACGAAATGTTGTCGTCCTCTGTGTCACGTGTTTTTTCTCGATGTTTCAGATTTCCGGCGAAAACAATTTTTGCCCGAAATTTTGTGTATGATAAAAAAAATCTTGTCGCGCGACAAAAGGTCTTGATGAATTTTTCCTTTTGTAGTGAGGCAACGCACTGTACGCCTCCTACATATAAGGGACGCCGGTATTCTTGCGATAAGCGTGGCGCCACCCTCGGCAACGCGCCATTATCACGAGAAATGAGCGAGCGTGGGTCGTGAGCCAGGTCTTGTGGCACGGCGTGGATCATGGTTCGAGGCAGTCGGGCAGGCGTGGGCTCGTCGAGACGCACAACGGAGCAAGGTGAAGAACGTCTCACGGGTGTCGAAGTCGCGGTCGTGACAGGCGCGGAAGGGGTGGTGACGAACCTTGGGCACACCGGTCCGGCACATCCCGGTGGCGCACCGGTTGCCGGCGTCGACGCGCTTGCATCCGTGGGCGTTGCAGAAGATCGTGAGGCGAGGGCGGGAGATTTCGAGGATCCGTGGGCTCGCGCGCTACGTGGAAAAATTATTGAAGGCACGGAGAGGGGTGTTCGGGACGAGGGAGTTCAAGAACCGGAAGGCGTGTTTGGGATCTCAAACACGGATGGGGAATTAATTCACGAAGACTTGGGGAACGGCTGGTATCGGTACCCGAGGAAGTCCGGCTCGTTCTCGTGGGATGACTTGGTCAACACGGGAAGACGCGACGCGCAGCTAATTCACGCTTGCACGAGAGTCGAGGGCGCATGGTCGGGGGCAGCTCGAGCCCGGTGGCTCTTGTCCTTTGCCACGGGGTACTAGATTCCGGTGGGCTTGGTATCGGATCGAGTTTTCGCGGATTCAAGCCTTGACGCGTGGTACGTGACCGCGATGAACGACTACTTGCGTGGTGATCTGGAGAAGCATGTCATTACGTCGCCGAAGATGTGGAAATACTCGCTCCCCTCCGTGGACAATTGGAGAGGGCGTGAACTCATTCACAAATATCGTTGCGCGTGGTCGTGTAGCATAAACACCCCCCTGACGTAGAGGGGTGTATGATTTAGCTCGACGTAGACTCTTCCGAGGGGCAGAAGACAGGGAGAACTCACAGCTAACGAGACAAGGAAGCGGGCCCTGGTAGCGTGGTAGAGCGGGACGGTCGGGGACGATCGTACGCGCGAGCCGATCCACGCCTCGACGCCCCGGAGCAGCGCTTGGTTACGTACCAGCGCTGACGGGCGGAGGCGGATCTAGGCTCGCTCGCGTACGCGTGTGTCCCCTACCCGCTTGGTCCCGTTTAACGCGGGCGAAGGCGGATCGCGCGTGTTAGGTAAGCTGGAAGACGGACCTTGACGGTCGGTGGGTGACCAGTCCGTGCTTGTCCTCCTCCACCTCCGCCGGTCCGCGGCATATTCAATGTACATAATAATCTATCATAATAGTACAGTACCGATGTACTGTAGCGACGTACTGTAGCGGTCGGTCGACACTGTAATACTGTCAGCCATCGGGGCTGACAGTACACGTCTGTGCGCGCTCTTCGGTCCTGTGCGTACACGTGTACACGTGCGCCCCTGTACTTGGGGGTACACGTGGTGGTACTGTAGAGCATCGAGCCCTACAGTAACCGATCCGATTCTGAGTTGATCTAATCTAAAATAAAGCCACAGGGGGGGTCACCCCCATATATATATAGTATAACGGTTATACTACAGGTTGTTGTCCGTGGGTTTCGGGTCGATTATCTCGTTTGCGGACTACGATACTCTTCGCGTGGCTGTGAGTCCGGGTTCGAAGTACAAGGTATGCACGGTACAAGGGCGGCAGAAACTCACGCTTTTCCACGGATCTCCGGCTTGGTTGCCGCTCCCACAAGTGGCTCTTCGAGCATCTGGCGTTCACGGTATTGCCATCAAGATGCCGCGAGTGCTGCACTACTTTGGTAGTGCTTGTGCTGGTCTTCACGATTTCACGGGGGTCGAGGGTGGCGGGAGGCGATTGGAATCGTGCTTGCGTCTAGAGTTGCTTCACGCCACTATGTGTGCCCTGCACCACGAGTTCATAAGCGCGGGTTGCGTGTGGATCGTGAGTGATGACTGTTTGAAATTCTTGGAGTCTTTCGAATTCATCCCGCCTTTGAAGCACGAGTGCAGCGAATGGACCTCCGAGATTAGGCCGCATGATCTAGTCAAGTTGCTGAAACAGGCGCGGGATCTAGATACGAGTTACTTATTCTCACGGAGAGACTTTTCGTCTCAAGTTTCTGATTCGTGGGCGTTTTTCGTAAATGGATCTTTTGTGACCGCGTCAAGTTACACGGGTTCGAGGCTGGGTGGTCTGCCTGTCAAGGATATGCGTGAGGGGCACTTGGGTTATACCAGTGATTTTGGTCCGAGGTTCGTGGCCTTGGATTCTCGGGTGTCCGATACTACACTACGCGAGTCTAATGTGACTGGGCCGCTGCTGCAGGGTCTTGACGCAAGGTCCGAGAGGTGGTCTGTTCTTGAGATCATTGAAACGGTTTTCAAGCGTGCACGGGCTGCGGAATTCCGTGAATCGGAACTTCAAGAAGAACTCGGGCGTATCTCTCGTGATCTCTCTGACGAACGGCGCCGTGCGGACCTTTGGAGCACGGAAGTCGAGAAGTTGCGTGATTGTCGAGATCGCGGTTACACGGTGCCCCATGACTATGGGAAGAGAGTCCGGTATGGCCCCGAAATCACGAGGTCGAGGGTGCAACCGACTCAGAGAGTGCTTGGGTACGAGGATCGCGATTACGGTGGTACAACAGCAAGACTTGAGGCCTCGTACGCGTGACTTCCGAGGGATCCCTCCACGAACGCAGGCTCGTCTGCAATGACTTCTCGTGCACCAATTGTAGCATAAGCGCGGATCAGAATTAGATTTAGAATTAGATCGCGCGCGCGCGATCACACGGGTATTGACAGCGCGCGCGGTCACACGTATTGACGGCGCTACAGTAGCTGAGCATGGTAGCCCAGCATTGTAACGCGCTACAGTACAGTACGGACTGTACTGTAGCCCTGTATGATAGACGCGACGACTTGTATATTAAAACTACGGTTAGCCGACGGCGGCCGGGAGAAGGCAAGCATCGGCTTGGCCAGACCCTCACCGTCGGCTAACCCGGAACGCTTACTCTAACTCGGGGACGCTCTCTCTGTTCGCGTTTTAGAGTAGAAGGACACGGGTAGCGGACGCGTACGTGCGCGTGGGAGCTAGGATCAGCCTTCACCCGTCGGTACTGGAACGTCACCCAGTACCGCGCCGGGGCGTCAAGGCGCGGATCCGCTCTACTGCATACAGTAACGCGTTCGCGACCCGACCCGCTGTACCACCGCTACCGGCCCGTGTCCTTCCTCACGCGTTGCTTACTGGTCCTTTCTGTTCTTCTCGCGTTCTGTAGGGTCTCTTACGCGGACTGTGAATACACCCCTGCCGTTGGGGTGTTTATGCTACACCAATCCCAGATCCTTATGCATCTCGTTCTCGTATTCCCGGTGTTTATGAGAGTGCGGGTATTCGCGACCCGTACGCTCGTTATCCTAGTATACCGGACTGTAGTGCAATGCACCTGTCAGGCAGAGACCATGGTTCGACGGTCCGACACAAACAACCACAACAAAAACAACAACTGCCAACAGCACAGCGCTACGGAGTGTTTGAAGCTCCCTGTCCTCTTTAAGCGGGTTTGCGGCCCGCAGTAGCTCGGATCCCTGATAGGGGGGGCAAAGAGAAGGGCCCAGCCCGGGATCCGTAAATGGTGGTAGAGACTTGTAAAGGCCACTGCTCGACGAGTTCGGAGGGGTGTCTAGGTAAACCTGGTCCGATGGGTCGTAAATCCAATGCTGGAAGGGCGCCTTGTACACCTTATGCCCTTGATAAGGTCTTCGACGGGGACGTCGCAACGTAGCCCGTCGGGAAAGAAGAAAACGTAGCAGCGCTACACTGTCGTACTGCCCGATGGCAAAGTACCAACACCGGATCGTTCGCAACCACATTCCGATGAAACCAACGCTGAGAAAAGCACCACTGGTGCAACAACACAGAAGCCCGATGGCTAATGACGTCACGTTGCGGATCGCAATCCTACAAGGTGGGACCAACTCAAGATTAAGGGAAATAAGGATAGGGAAGTAAAGGAAAATTGATAAGGAAAAAGGGGACCCCCGAGTGCAAAGGATACCGTAGGCTAGAGTTGAAGGGAATGTCTTGTAAAAGACGGACTTCGACCAAGGCGACATCAAACTCTGGCAACTCGGGTTGTCTTTACTGACTTAGTGGTCAGAGGGCTAAGGTATATATCGCCCCGCCGGAGCCACTACAGTAGCTCGCGGCGCTAGATCCTTGATGTAATCTAGTGTCAGCAAAATTAATGCCAACTAATTAACTAAATAAAATAAAATGATTAAAAATTGAAACTGTGCAATTATTCACACCTGTGTCCCCCAACCCGGACTACTTTTCATATCCAAATATTTTCCTTTCTTTTCACTCCCCGTAGAGCCTCATATTGCACTACACGGACCAGTACGTGACGCGTGAAGGTACTGCTGGGCAGTATAGGAACACGCATCCTCGAGGAGAGCAGGGCTAGCATCTTAATAGCTTAAGTCGCAGGGTATTATCGAGGTAATTTGCACACGTCCAAATAAAGAGACGAGACAGAATGGTCTTGTGTCTTACTGTTTGGTTCGTGCTTGAGATATTTTCTTCGGTGAGTTATCTTGCTGCACCTAACACGTACTTCGGTCCAGGGCCCCCACTCAGACTGCACGTCCCGGGCTGAAATAAAAATCAGGAAAGGGGCTACGGGTTATTTCCAGGGCTTGGTGTCTTCTTCGCTTGAGCGCGAGTAGTTCTTTTTTGTGTTGACTTCGAGGAATCTTGGATAGCTTGAATTTCTTGGGGTATTGCTTTGGGTATCGGCGGCGTCTAGATAAAGACGTCGCGATGGCCTCCTTCCGGATATCACTTCGGGGTTGCCACGTGGGTTCACCTTACCCGTACCACTTGATTTGAAACTCGACTGCTCCCGAAGACAGTACTCGTTGGTCCAGAATTTCTTCCATGACGTACTTCGGGCCTTCGATATTCTTTTCTTGAAGATCTTTTTCCGTCGCGGCGAGAGGTTCCGGTGGTGGTGCTTCATCCGGCGGAGGCGCGTATGTGACACGATTCGGGGAGACTCTCTCGATATTTCCATCGCGCTCGATCATGAGTGTTCGTGTGTCGTTTTTGATGACACGAAAGGGACCGAGGGCGTGATTTCCAAGTTTCGCACGCTTGGTGGTTCCATCTGTGGGGTCTAGATAGATGTACTGGCCTGCGCGTATATGTCGTGCACTGAGGGGGAAGGGGTGGGATCCCCCTCTGGCAGAGCGCGCGCGTTCGGGGGGTGCGTGTAGGGGGTTATCGGGAGACCACCCGTAAGGGACCGGTACGGGGCCGGGCGCGAAGCGCAGTAGGGAAAGTAAGGGAAAAAGTGGGAAAACAGAGCCCAGGAGGGGCGGAGCGGTAGGGACAGCTGTCGCGCGGAGAGCCGGGCGTGGCGGGTCGACGCGCGCGGTAGAGGCAGGAGGGAATCGGGACGTAGATGGCTCGCAGGGTACCGTCGTGGGACGGGGACCGACGCGAGGCTACGACTCCGTTCCAGAAACCCGAGTTCTAGACCCAAAGCTTCGTACCGTTTTACTAAGGGTCGGACGTCGGCTATATACTAGCTGACGTCGGAGCTATAATTAATTAAACTAAAAATACTAAATTGGACGACGGCGGCGATGGCCGGAGAAACTCCTCTTGGGGAGGTATGACAACCACTACACGTGGGAAATGACACGATTAACGTGAGGGATAACACGGGTACACGTGGGTAGAACTGTCAGTACTTCGACAGGGCTCCATGGAGCTTACACCCGGACACGAGCGGGGGGGGTTTGGATACACGGTTACACGTGGTATATATCTCACTTATGATAGTGAGGCATTCCGCGTGTGCTACAGTACAGCACCGCGATTGAGCGGGCGGTCAGTGCTCTACAGTATATTCTTGGTAGTGGAACGCACGCGCTTGTCAAAGTCCTTCTTGTATCGAGCTTGTGTCTTGTGGAGACTCGTGCGAGCACTCTCGATTGTGCGCTGTAATTTCCAGAGGTAGTCTTCACGTTGGCTCTTGCTCGGGGCGATGGTACTATCGGCGGAGTGGTCGAGGTGAAATGGAGGAGGAGGTTGAGAAAGCACGAGGTTGAAAGGAGTGGTTCCCGTGGTCCTGTGCACGTGATTGTTATATGCGTAGGTCAGAACCGTGGCGTTTTTATCCCAATCATCTTGATGCTCGTTCACGTAATTTCTTAACATGGCGAGAATTGTGCGGTTGTACCGCTCGAACTGACCATTTGTCTCTGGATGATACGTGCTCGTGAAGATATTCGAGATCGCGAGAAGAGAACAGACGGATTGGAAGAATCTTAAAGCGAATTGCTTGCCATTGACGGATATGACACTCTCAGGAATGCCGTACTTGAATACCCAGTGTTCCGTGAATGCGACTGCAACCGTGTACGCAGTTATAGAGCGCAGGGGCACGACTTGAGTTATTTTCGTGAAGCGGTCCGTGATAACCAAGAGAAACCCGTAGCCGCGCATGGATTTCGTTAGTGGTCCTAGAATGTCAATGCATAGGTTCGTGAGTGGCTTGGTCGCGGGGAATAGTTTCAAGGGATTCATTGCTCTTCGAAGCTTGAGTATATTCTTCGCGCACGTTGAACAATATCTCACGGTGGCGTAGACATCCGCTGCCATGTGAGGCCAATAGTAGGTTTTTCTTACGTAATGATACATCCTTTTTTGTCCAAGATGCCCGGCGAGCTTCGAGTAATGTGCAAGTTTAAGAACACGGGGACTTAAGTTGGCAGGAAGCACGATTTGTTCGACGTCGGTGTAGCATAAACACCCCCAACGGAGAGGGGTGTATGCACAGCTCGACGTAGACCCCGTCCGAACGGGAAGACGGGGGTGAAGCGGGACACCAGCTAGCGGCACCGGGCAACGGGCCCGGGTAGCGTGGTAGAGCGGGAACGGGGAGGACGCCGGTACGCGCGAGCGGTTCGACGCCTCGACGCCCCGGCGCGGTACTGGGTAACGATCCAGTACCGACGGGCGGAGGCGGAGCCGGCTCGTGGGCGTACCGCGTGCGTCCTCAACCCGCGCTCGGTGCCGCTCTAAGGTAGTTAGCGAACGCTACCTTAGAATAAGCGGGCAGTCGGACCTTGACGGTCGGTGGGTCACCAGTCCCTCCTTGTCCTCCTCCACCGCCGCCGGTCCGCTCCATATTTAATGTACATAATAACCTATCATAATAGTACAGTACCGATGTACTGTAGCGACGTACTGTAGCGGTCGGTCGACACTGTAATACTGTCAGCCATCGGAGCTGACAGTACACGTGTGTGTATGCGCTCTTCGGTCCCGCGCGTACACGTGTACACGTGCGCCCCCTGTACTCGGGGTTACGCGTGGTGGTACTGTAGAGCATCGAGCTCTACAGTAACCGATCCGATTCTGAGTTGATCTAATCTAAAATAAAGCCCCAGGGGGGGGGTTATACTACACGGCCCCCCCTTAAGCAAGGACGTCCGCGTCCACGGGTGCTTGTAGAGCGTGAGCCATGTCTAACTGCGTACTCGATACGGCCCCTTTCGCTCCTTCTCACGGCTCCGCTCTCTGGTCGGTATCGCCGGGGTCCTGTCTCGTGCTCCTCTGCGCGCGTGCTGACCTCTCGACCCCCTTCCCGTCAACCGGGGACCTCGTCTCCCCCTCTTCGGCATCGGCTCCTTGCTGCCGTGCGGTTGTGCGCGTGCCTTTGGGGCTCGCCGTCGGCATTACCCCGCTACTCCCTCCGGGGGAGTCCGTTCTTCTCCCTCCTACCCGGCAAGCCGCGTTCTTTCTCCTTCTCCACGAGCCCCCCTACTCTCTCGTTTGCCTAATCGGCTCGCGCCCTTTCGTCCTCACTATGTCGCCCCGGGCTACCCCTCGGGACAGCCCCTCGCTTCCGCGGTCGTTGTCTGGCAGTGGGTCGGACGCACCGGTCGTCTGCGCCCCGACCCTTGATGACCCCGCCTCCGTCGAGGCGGCGGGGGCATCACGACTCCCTCCTACCGTCGTTAACGGTGCCGCTCCGACGCCGTGGTGGCCTCCCCGTCCGTTCGGGAAGGCCCGAGGGCCCCGGGTCCCTACAGTGCCCGAAGAGCCAAGTCTTCCGTCGCTCGCCGCCTTGCCGCCCACCGCGCCATCGTCCTTGGTGGCAGGGGGTCCGATGCCCTCTCGGCCTGCGCGTGTCGGTGTCGGCGGTGGTTCCCCCGGCGGGGAGCTCGTGGCATGGTCGTGCCAGGGCACGTATCAGCCCGCAGAGGGCTCATATGGAGCTTCTGGTAGTTGCCGGCGCCCTGGTGCTCCGACGACAGCGTCCCGGCTTGGCAGGGCCACGGAGGAAGAGGTGGCCGACACCTCTACGGAGTGGCTGGGGGTGCCCCTGGAGCGGTCGGTTCCGTTACCGCTCAGCCGCCTAAACTACGCGTGGCGCCGTCACGCTCGGTCGGGCGTGACCGTCGGCGAACTTCTGGCGAGGGCTTACCTGCGCCCCGACCTGCTCCGGATCCGCACCATTTACGAAGGTGGCCTGGCAGCGGAGGCGTCCCTTGCCTTGGGTCGTCTGTTGTCCGAGGGGGACGGTGCTCCCTACCAAATTCCGGACGAGATACCCAGTGATAGGACGTTTGCCTATAGTGTGGAAGAGGTCGAATACGTCGATCGAATGTCGACGTACCTCTTCCACCGGGACCCCCGAGCTCCCCGTCGTTTTATCCTTTCAGAGGTAGCGGGGCTGTACGTCAGCCCCCGTCCTCGTGCCTACTCAAGGGTTCGTGCGGCTCTGCAGAAGTCCGCTTGCGCCCTGATGCGCATCCACCATATCGCCCTGGATCCTAATGATTGGTCAGCGTACCGCCACGCCGATGAGGACGACGGTCGTGTCTTCCCATCCGCTGCTTTCTCTCCGGGCCTATCGCGAAGCGATTTTCCGGAGCTCCCGCCAGGCGTAGGGGAGGCACTCCCTTCGTTGGGAGTGCATCCGTTACTCCCCTACGCATTGAAGCATTTCGGCTTCGCTTGTGCTGACTCGAGGCACCCGGCGTATGAGGAACTTGTCTACAATTACGAGTGCGAATGGGCGTGGTCCACCTGTAACGCTTTCATGAGCGAGGTCTCGGTACATGGACGCGCCTTCGTACAGCCCGTCGGTGTGCTGTCCTTCCTGGGTCGGGTCGCGCCGCCCCTGCCCGACGTGACCCTGCACCCCTTGGAGCGCGGTTCCCCGAATGTCCCATGGTCCTACACCTCGGTCCTCGACTTGATGCACCGCGCCGTCGCGGTGCCCGAACGTAACAGGCGACCGTGGACCGA
>NW_005178481.1:4397-44358 GCF_000350225.1 Chondrus crispus | reverse complement strand
CGACCACCACGCCCTGCGCTCCATCCACTCGGCCTTCGCGTCGTACGGCGCCGTCCCGCGCCCGCCGCCGCCCGCCCTGCACGCGCGCCAGCAGCCGCCCTCGTACGAGGCCCTGCTCGAGATCGCCGACAGGATCGGCACCGCCCAGAAGGGCCTCACCCCGGACCAGATTGATATCCTTCCCACTTATGTGTGTCGCGACAAGCATCTGGAGGAGAACCCGTCCCGGAGAGGGCCCAAGTGCGCCGTGTGCCGCGACGTGTATGAGGTGGGGCATGATGTCTGCATCCTGCCCTGCTCGGACGAGTTTCATAAGAATTGTATTACACCGTGGCTTGCGCAGCAGGCCACCTGCCCTCTTTGTCGCTGCCGCTTCGCGTAACCAGCTCGTCGTCTTGTATTGGCGTTCGCTGTTTTTGTCGCGGCCGATCGAGAGAGAGCCCATCATCGCTGTTTATCGCACAGCTTGTATCAACACACTATTCACCACCACCTAAGGATTTCACGCTTGTACGTCCTGCATATATCATCGCACACGAAGCGCCTGTTAAAATCCTTGACCGTGCAGAGGCCCGCGCGTGTCCCTGTATACCATTTGCTACAGCAACGTACACATATTTATCGGTTGTCGCCCAGTCTTTCGGCATCGCTTTACCTCCCTCCTCTGTAGAAAGAAAATGACTCACGCATACCCATCAAAGCCATCTTCTAATCACCCCGATATCTCTCATTCGCCGCCATTCGCCGCCACTGCCTCTTCGCCTTTGGAACCCTCGCTATTCGTCAGCACAGGCTCCTCGCTTTTGGAACCCCCGCCATTCGCCAACACCGGCTCTTCACTTTCGCAATCCCCACCTCCCGCCTTTTCAGTCTTCTCCAACCATCGCGACAGCAGCTGATTACATTCCTCGGGTATCTCCTCAGTGATCCAGTGGCCCGAAGGCAGACTCACGACTTCCCCCCCAGGCGTGCGTTTCACAAACTCCACAAACTTGTCACTATAAAACATCATCCCTTTCTTCTTCCCATACAAGAACAAATGCGGGATCTTCTTCATCAACTCCTTCGTCTCCGTGCTAACCGTCCCTTCAGTATCAACCAGCCCCCCCGCCTTAACAATCGTCTTCACCAACTCCACATACGGGTAGCACATATCCACGGTAACCTCCGCCAACGGCCTCACGCTGTACTTCCAACAGGCCAAAAAACCCCTGACGGCTGCCGTGGCCACCGGGCCGCCCAGGCAGAAGAAGTACGCGAGAAGGGTCTGGTACGCGAGCATGGCGGCCATAGCGCTGGCCTCCTGCTTGTCGATGACGCCGACGTCGAGCAGGATGACGCGGCGGAAGGTGTCGGGGTACTTGCGCACGAGCAGGAGGGCGTACGCGGCGCCCCAGTCGTGCGCGAGCACGGTGACGCGGCCGGGGTGCACGGCGCGCAGCGCGTCGTACACCAGCTGCGCCGTCTCGTCCCAGGAGAGCGCGACGTCCACGCGCTCGCCACGCGCGCCGGGAAGGTCGACGACCAGGCAGCGGTAGCCCGCCGCGCACAGGTGCGCGGCCTGCGACGACCACATGGCGCCGCTGTCAGGGAAGCCGTGGATCAGCAAGACCGTGTCCTTCGCGGAGGCGGGCGAGTCCGGGTGCGTCGTGATCGTCACTTTGGGAGGCGCGGCGGCTGCGCGAGGGTGCCTGAGGTGTTCGTAGAGACGGAACGGCAGATGGAGTAGGGTGAAGATATTGCTCAGAGAGAAGATGACGTAGCAGACAAGGACAAGTGTGAAGCGCTGCGTTAGTTCCTCGAAGGTCGCCATGATGAGGGTGGGGTTTGGCGGGGTGGAGGGGGGATGAGGCGAAGGGAGGGGAGGGGAGGGGGGAGCGCGGGCTTTATATGGGCAGCCGGTAAGCGGCCTGGCTATCTCTTTGCTTACATGCAGCAGACGCTGTTGTACCCTGTATGTGTCACAAAGGTCTTTCGTACGTGTGTCTCCAGCGCAGATTACAAGGCAACAGGGCATCTATCTTATTTTATTATCTTCAATATTATCTTGTGTTAATCAAATAGTGTGAAACGTTGTACACGTGTACATGTGTAACGAGCAGAGAGCACGTCGCTCTCAAGACGTCGCCCTCAAGACGTCGCCCTCGAGACGTCACTCTTGCTACCCTTGGGTAGTGTCTACTCTCCTGAATTTTGTCCTCAATTGAGGACAGAGTTGAAACATGCTTGAAGGGTTGCAACCCCAACCAAGTCTTGGCACTCGACGAGGGCGATATACTAGTGGGTCTGTATCCAAAACAAAATCTAGTACACACCAAAGTTTACTTGACCAAGATCACCCCCCTACCCTATACGTACATGTGTCTGGCCAAGAAATACATTCACAAGTACTGCCCACTGAAACGACCAATCTCAATCCCAGCTCCTGTGTTTAAGCAAGGTCCTCTGCGAAGGGACTCTTTCCGTGCTTGTCCGCCATCACCATATTCGCAATTGACACCGGAGAGATGCCATCAGGGAAAGGTTCCACAACCCTTCTTCTCTTACCACTGCCATCCCCAGCTCCACTTGCCGGTTCAGCAGCCTCGAGGTTCAGATACTGCATTGACGGTCCGGCTGCCCTCATTGGTAACTGATCCGGAAGGAGGACGCTGTCAATGTTTGGAGACTGCGCCAGATGACAAAAATCTCTCTCCTGTCCTCGGCTGTCCGGCGCAGGCAGCGGAGAGACCATCTGCCCCACCATCATCGGCGATGTTGCAACTGTTACTTGTGGCGTTGAAGGACCAACGAGTGGAGGCACTCCCGGCTGAGCCTCATGGCCTAGGAACAGGGAAGTGTTTTCGCCTAGCAACCATTGCATAGGTTGCGTCGGCGCGAGCGCGACTTCAGGCCGCCTTGAAGGTTCCGGTTTTACTCGTCCGCGCTTCGTTCCCTTCTGCTGACCCTTTCGTCGCGACTTTCGCTGCCGCTTCGGCTTAACCACTCGAGCCCCTTGCACGAGTGGCATTGTCGGCAGCAGCAGATTAGGCGGGATCATTTGAGGCGGCTGATGACCCTGTTGCGATGCTTGAGCGGCTTGTGCAGCCTGCGCGGCTAGCTGCCGGTTTTGCGCCTCCCTCAGCGCGGCTGCTGCCTTTCGCGCCCGGCGTCGGTGATTGTTCCTGGTGTACTGCTTACACCTGGCACGAGGGGGACAGCAGTTGCGACAATGCGTGCACTTCCACTTCACGCGGGGATCCTTGGAGGTCACGAAGCTCTCGCGCTCGTAAAGCAACAGACATTTATCACACACGACCTTGCGACACAGGCCAACCTTCGTGTTCGCACAAACCGCGAATTCGATTCGCGAATTCCGACCACAGACATGGCAATAGTTCGAGGCGCTCGCCCCCTTGGAGTACCGATTCTTCGACTTTGTCGCTGCTTGTGGGGCCTCCTGAATGCCCACCTGCCCCGACGCCTGAGTCACGGACGACTCCACACTTAACGCGCTTGGTACCCGATGCATCAAGCTTGGGTCGGCACTTGTTGCTGTCATGGCGGTGTTATATACCATGAGCCCAGAGTGTTCAGGAGCACCAATCCTCTGCATCGGAGCAATACCATGGGTAGCCACACGTGGAAAAGGAATGAGCCCCGGAGCAGCGAAATGTCCCGGTGAAAGGTGCGCAGGAGATATGTACCCAGGAGACATATACGAAGGAGGAATATGCCCGGCATTAAATGCATTCTGCGGCGTTGCGGGTACAAAGTTAGGAGACAATGGCGGTGTCCCTGTCTGAGCCTGCGTCGCCCATGCCGGTGAGTGGAGGTCATGACCGATGCTGTCTTCGTAACACGAATGAGGCAGAAGTCCCGGTTCTCTTATACACTGAGGATAAGGAAGCGAGGCAGGTGAGAGGGCCCGGAACGCCAACTCTGCTGGAGGGTTTCTATGCAGAGCCGATACAAGCGCGGGCGTGTCCTTACTTGCATGCATCGGGGTACCAGAATGATGTCCAAGCAGCGGCAGATGTGCATTGAAGATGGGCGGCGAGACCGGGATGAGACTTGGCTGAATCTCGTCCCGATGAAGGTGGGCATTGTTCGGCTGAATCTCATCGCCGAAGCGTTCTTCCTTCGCGTAGCTCACGGGAGTGCTGTGCATACTCTGACGGGCCGTTTGGTTAGGAGAAGACGCCGGTCGAGGAAGCGGAGCGGAAAGCAAGTCGGCGGGGATCTTAGATGTGTGGTCGTCGAGTTCTAAGTACGGTAGTGTTTCTGCAGGTGCCGGTAGCGGGGTTTGCGGCTCATTGATAGCAGTCTCGATCCACTTGTCGATAAACTTGAAGTCGGCTGTTTCCACTGCCGACGGGGTGCTGTTGAACAGGTTGTCAACGAAAAAGGTGGCATCACGGTGCTCGAAGGCAACATGATCTCTGTGATTGTCCATTGTTGTAGTTGCGGTGGATGAGTTGTTTGACGTTTTGTTGATGAGTTGTCGTGTAAGACAAGTGATGATGAGCAAAGGCAGTTAAAACGCTGTGAAGAGGAGGAACGAATGAATGTGACAAGCCGAAAGAGACCGGGGATGATGTGCTCGTTACGCAAGGAGTGTAAGGAAGAATGTCTGAGAAGTGTTGAAGGAGTTCTTTGGTGAGCTGAGGGAGATTGTGAGACTGGGGTGAGGCAGGAGCGGGTGTGTCCGTTCTTTCCACCTCCTTGCCTTTATACGGGTAGGACGGGCATGAGCAGAAAGCCCTCACTTGTCTGTAGCACATGTAGATTTTGGGCATGCACAGCATAAGCGGCAGACAAGTGAATTTCGCAGGCGACCCGGCGATCATAGGGCTAGTAGGGCGTCGCTTGGGCAAAGCCCGGTTTGCGAGACGCAAAAGCGCCTTAATGATACGCCGGCCTGAAGAGCGCAGACATATTTGCGGATAACAGGGCGCATGGACGGCTGAGAAGGGAAAGTTTACCGGCGCGATTTCGTGTCAAGGGAAGAAGAGCGGCCAGAGGTCCCGGGATGGTGATCAGTGGTGCGACAGAGCTACGGGCGAGGAGGGAATCTGGGCAGGGAGGTTGTGCGCACGCACGCGGCGGACTGCCGTCCGCCCGGCGAGGCCGATGGCCTCGCCGGGCGAGGGCAGAGGTGAAGCCGGGGTTTTGCCACGCAACCAGGGAGGGAAAGCGGGCGGCCGGGCGGGGGACGAATTCATGAGGCAGGAGATCGGGCAGCAGATGGGGGTTCTATGCCCGCGTGACGCCATTGGTCCACGTCAGATGGGTGGACGCAGTGCAACTCATTTTACAATACTGTAAAGGAAACGATCTTTACACTATTGAGGATTTTTGGCACGGTAAGCGGCGTCTATTGGCTGTTTGCCGAAGTCACGTGCGGCTGTGTGGAGCACCTGTCCCAGTTAAATTACGCGCTCGGTACAATACGCTAAGACCCAGGGTAGGGGATTATGGTGAACGATATGCTTTTGAGAACACAGACGGCCGTGGTCAGCTAGTGTCTTTCCGACCGCCCAGGGTAGGGGATTATGGTGAACGATATGCTTTTGAGAACACAGACGGCCGTGGTCAGCTAGTGTCTTTCCGACCGAGGCTTGTCCTCATACGAGGGCAGCTCTTTTTTTTGCAAAATATAGAAATAAAATCAACGTTCAAAAGAAATATTGGGCACTATTTCCCTTAACGTACTTGTTTTCGGCAACAACCTCCTGCAGAACGCCAGGATAACAGCTTTGAATACGCAGGAAGATTAAGAATTTAAGGCAGATTTAGTTCCTCTTTGTCCTATTAAACTGGCGGTTCTTGTTTCCATGTTATTCTACATGGCAGTTTCAACGTGGTTTAAAGAAGCTTCCTTTCCAGACACATCTAAACACGACCAGGAAGAAAATGCTATGCTCACAAAATTCCTTCTTGCCCCAACGCAGAAGTCAAGGATGGTGGTGGGAGTATATTTTTCCTTGTTGTCGGGAAAGGGCAAGTCAAGAAAAAAACAAGTCGAACAGTGTTCCTCCTATGAGAACAACGGCCCGACAAACCTTCGCTGCTAGAGAGCAACTAGCAAACTTTATGGGATAGCTTCTGAGAGCAAGGCAGTATCTTCTGCAGTTTTCAAAAGTCTCATGTCGCGCTATCACTCGGAAAGACTCCCTGCCGGTCGCAAGATGCAGCTTTGAAAACCAATCTGGGGGCTTGGAGCAAAGGACACATTTTTACCTTGAATTTTTTCAAACTGCTTGCATCAAATCGATCATTTCTGCCCACTTTAACCCATCTTCTCTTCTCTCCAAGCCCATCGCTTCGAGCACCTCTCTGCTCTTGTCCTAAGGGAAAGAAGTCGTGGAGCAGTGGTCCAGCACGCAAGTCCGCAATACTTCTCCGTCCATAATATCCACCGAAATGAACCATTTCGCATTTCGCTTCTCGGGCATCCGATTCTCCTCTTGCGTCTAGCAAGGGGAGAAAGTTGCGACTGGACAAAAGAATGGTACATGGTGAGGACAATAGAGGCATACGGGGCAGAAGCGTGGGATGTCCTGCGGCAGAATGCTCTTTTCCGAAATTGCATCGTCAACATTGCCCTCATCTACAGCTCTTTTGCATATCGTCTAACAACGTTAGATAACCTTTTTTTGTAAATTTTGAAGCCCTGTCCCCTACGCATACTCTCTTTTGCACCAGATGTCCGACTAGGGCATTCTCATACTGCAACTCGCAATCGACAAAATCGTCGAAGCGAAGTCGAAACAGGTTACGAAGTAATTTGAATGAGCTGAAGTAACGGCGGCAGGGACACGGTTTACGACAGCATCTCATTGCAATGGTGCATTGGAGAACATACGTCATGACAAATACAGCTGCTGATGTGGAAGACGTCGTGGAGGATGCTCCGGGCTGCCAAGGTTGTGGTGCGCCGGCAGGCAACTGTTTGTAGCGATGCCCTATTGATCCCAGAGCTACTTGGGACGTACGGCCGTTTCCTTATCACGGTGCACGACACAAGAGGCGACCGCGTCTCTACTTTAGCGACGACGGACAGACGTCCGCTGCGCGAGACGACCTTTCGGTTGCAATTAGAGTTGAACGGGCGTCCGCCGCTGGCGCCCGTTCGCATGCACCGCGCCGATGCACGAGACAGAGTCTGCCGCTGGAAGGCGGTGGAGAAAGGGACGGCGACGAGGGATAATAAAAGGGAGCGCCCTCCCGGGAATCAGTCCGGCCGGAGCGAACTCGCCACTACTCTTGTTGTTCTGGTTAGCGTACCCAACGCTAACATAGACGACCTCCGTCGTCTCTGACGTATCCCCTGCAGCCAACGCCCCGCGATTTGCCACAGTAATTACTTTTTCGCGAAAAAGAATCGTGAGCGTTGAGCCAACGGAATTACGTCATCATGACGGAAAAAGAACCAAAAAAATCAACCACTCCTGGGGGCGTTCGTGGAACTGTTCGACAGACAATCGTCACCAACCTCGAGGCCCCACGTCTCACAGGCGTCGCGACCAAACATTTCACCTCTTTTCAGAAAAAGAGGGACTTGTACGAAAAACAAGTTGAGGAGAAGAACCGCGATCCAGGGGTAAAAATAACGCCTACCTCGTATCGAGCATCTATAGACGACTCATATCTCCGTATGTTCCTGACCGCACATTGGATCCGAGCAGACTCTATCAAAGATCTTACGGAAGAACAACTGAAGGAATGCATCAAGATTAGAGCATCTTATGAGCCAAAAAGTCATGAGCTAGAGCACATCGATCGCGTCGTGAAGAATGTCAAGATGGACCTCAGTTTGAAAGAATCCGAAGACCGTATTTGGAGTCTGCATCATCATTATATATCCGTCCTAGAAGCCGCTGGAATGCCTGACCTGCCGGACAAGAAACCGCACATTTCAATTCATCATATTATGAAAAGAATTAAACCAGGGCTATTAAAACGGAGGATGAATGACATTGTCCAATGGCGCAAGGATGAGCAGTTTGACAAGAAGGATTTCGGCGCGTTCATGCGTGAGCTGGCTGTCCAAGCCAAAAAATCAGAACAGGAGCAAGAGTCGCGCTACCACCGTAGTGACTCCGACTCTGGAGCTTCCAGTGCTTCCACCGAAAGTGATTATGACAGAACCCACTCCCAACGTAGGCACAAGAAGAATTTGTCTCCCAAAAAGGGTAATAATAAGAACCTGAAGGGCCGAAATAAAAAGGCAAAAGAAGAAAGCAGCTATAACGTTTCTAGTCGCCGTAAAAAACGTGCTTTCGATATGCCCGACTGCCTCAATCCCAAATGCAGTGGTAAGCATTTCGTCTCCGAATGTCCGATCTCCTCGGAAGAGGAGAAGCCCATTTTCAAGCAGGAGTACCAAGCCCGCAAGAAGCGCAACGTGCGCTTCAGCATGGACAAGCCTTTCGCCGGCGGCTCGGGGAAACACAAGGGTAACATCCGCCGCCTTGGTGCAAAGGCCATTGACAATCACTCAGCTTTGTTCAGTGCAACGTTTGCACTCGGCGCCGTGGAGAGCGTTGTGATGGCCGACCAGGGGTCTGATGCCAACGTTTTACCTCCTGCGGTGTTCGAAGCGCTAAAGAAAGCGTGCTCTGAGCTGGTCGTAGAGGAACTGAACCCCCCGCACTCATTCGACTTTTTGGATCAATCTAGTGGTATAACTTGTCGCAGAAAAGTTGTCGCAGATGTGCAATTGCGCATACGCCACGGGACTAAGCTAGTTCTACGAAAAATTAGTTGGCATGTGAGTGATGCGGCCACTGAGGTCGTTGTGATTGGTCGAAGTGTTCTCCAAGCTATTGGATGTGACAACAAGGCCATGCTCGCCGCATCCTGCGACAAACACGATGGGGTCATCAACGTCCCTGAAGCCCTGGCCGCCGACAAGGCCGTCCATGGCTCGAACGGTACGATTGCTGCTTTGGTGGATAGAGGTGTTTTTCACAGCGACGAGGGCGGCGAGGAGCTGGATGCCCTCGACGAGACTGGCGTCTATATCGACATTGGCGAAGATCCTAAGGAGGATCGCGATGCAGAACTAGAGGCTGCCCTCCTCAAAGCGCAAGAGCAAGGCCTTTCCGACAAAGGCGCTGCGGCGCTGCGCAAAATCATCGACAAGCATCGTGCGATTTTCGATTACGGCTGGGGAAATCCGACCCAGCCGATGTGCCGCCAATGAGAGTACAACTGCTATCTCACAAGCGTCCGGTGAAGGTAAAAGCGCGGCGGTACCCAGCTAATCAGCGCACCTTCCTAAACGCCTACGTAAAACCGCTCGTGGCCATGAAGTTTTTGCTGCCCAATCCGACGGCTGAGTGGCAAGCTGCGCCCATTCTGGTGCCAAAACCAGGCTCTAAAGCTAAACTGCGCCTGGCGATTGACCTTCGCCCTGTCAATGCAGCCACGATAAAGCAGTCGTGGCCGATGCCGCACATTGACTCCGAAGTGCAAGACTTTGCTGACAGTCAGTGTTTTGCTGTTTTGGACTTCTGCTCAGGCTACTGGCAGCTCCCAGTCCATACTGACTCTTATGGCGCCTGTGGAATTGTCTGTCCAGATGGCGTCTACTCTTCTACGCGCGCGCTCCCTGGTTTGACAAACGCGACATGCTACTTCCAGTCTACAGTAGAGCCCCTGTTTCATGAGCTCCGTGCAAACATGAAAGCGTGGCTCGATGACTTTAATCTACACGCAGCCAGTGAAGAGCAGCTATTACAGCTCCTTGACAAGTTTTTTACCATTTGTGAGGAGCGCAATTTGTTCCTTTCCGCTCGCAAGTGCCAGTTTTTCGCTCGCGAAATCAAGTGGTGCGGCCGCATTGTCAGCGGAGCGGGCTATTGCATGGATCCATCGCGCGTGGAGACGCTCAAGGAGATGAGCACTCCCGATACCGCCGACGAGCTCTGTGAATTCGTGCATTGCTGTCGCTGGATGTCCGTAGCTATCCCCGGCTTCGTTTGACGTGTCGATCCGCTAGTTGACCTCCTCGAGTCCACTTATGCAAAGTCCGGGCGAAGAACCAATCGTTCCATCCGCGGCATGGCATTGCGCTCGCTGTCCTGGGGCACAAAGCATGAAACCGTGTTCCGAGACCTACAGGACAACATTCGCAACGCCGTGCAGCTGTCATACCCGAGGGATGGGAAGGTCATACGTATTTTCACTGACGCCTCCCAGCTCTACTGGTCTGGCGTCGTCACCCAAACTGACCCATCGCAGCTCGCTCTACCTGTCGAAAAACAGGCTCATGAGCCTCTGGCATTCCTAGGTAGCGCGTTCAAGGATGCGCAGCTTAACTGGAGCACTTTCGAGCAGGAGGGATATGCAATATTCCAGACGTTCGACAAGGTCGATTACCTGCTTTTGAATGAACAGCCGGTACACGTGTTCACTGACCACCGCAATTTGTTGTTCGTGTTCGCGCCGTTAGCGATGGAGCCAGCATTGGGGCGCCATGTAGTTACCAAAGTCCAGAGATGGGCCCTGTTTTTGTCACGTTTCGACTACGTGATCGAGCACATAAAAGGCAGCAAGAATGTGTTTGCGGACATCCTCACCCGCTGGACAAAGGGTTACAGGAATGAGAATAAGTTGGCAACTACCCGCATATGTAGTTTGTTAACTACAGCCGACCAAATCGTCCCGTCGCCGGGCGACATCGACTGGCCTAGCCTGGAAGTCATGGGTAGATCGCAGAGAGAAGCTGTGCACAAGCCAAGCCAGTTGTGCACTGGCGCCGACGGACTGCTACGTCTAAAAGGCCGAGTTTGGATACCAACGTCTGATATAGAACTCAAGCTCAAGCTGCTAATTTTATCGCACTGCGGCTCAATGGGACATCGAGGTCAGGATTCTACCGAAAGCGTCATCCGAGAAGATTTTGTGGCGCAACGCGTCCATGCCGCATGGCATTGCTGGCAATCCAAAAATTGCAATTTTTGGGCTCGCGTGTACACGTGTGTGCGGAATCCTCGCGGAGGTACCGTTGTCCTCCGTGCTAACATTACAGAGCTTACAGACCCTTCCCTGACAGTAGTATGATAGACACATCGCCGTCGGCGCCCCTCGACACGTGTACGTGTGCGGACCACCGCGACCTCAATCCGGCACTCCATTAGTACATAGGGTAGTACGGTAGCACCACCCTAGTAAACCCAACCAAGTCCGGCCTCTACAGCTCAGTGCCCCCTAATATTGCACGGTGAACTCACCGACGGTATAGGCGCCAAGCGCGAGTGTACGCTGACTTCACCAACAGCTCCCTTTACTTCCCCTCCTATCCCTCTCCGCCCTACTGGCTGTCTACAGTCCGGTCAGTCCGGGGTACTTTCGGAGCTTGTCTCCACTCTACCACTACCGCAGTCATACTGCGTCGCTACCCACCGCGCCTGAACTCGCGGAGTAGTTCGCCGAACTCGGCGTTGCACTACAGATTTCACTTGGAGCAATTTGAGCAGTGATGTTACTTCATTCGTGAAGGGATGTCTCCATTGTATTACGACGGGCACAGGAGAGGAGGTCCCACGACCCCTTGGTCACGCGCTCCATGGCGATAGGCCCGACGAGGTGCTGCATGTAGACTACCTCTATATGAGCGCCAGTACCGGTCGATTGGAATACCTACTGGTTATTCGCGACGACTTGTCGTCGTATGTGGCTCTGGCCGACAGAGGCTGCTACGGGCGACGCCGCTGCCGACGCTCTGTGTACTTGGATCGCCGTGTTCGGAAGTATGGAGTGGATGGTGTCCGATCAGGGTGCCCACTTCAAGAACCGGTTGATCAAGGAGCTCACGGAAGAGCTCATGGTCAAACACTACTTCACCACCGCTTACTTTCCCTGGGCCAATGGCTCTGTCGAACGCGTATGTCGCGAGGTACTGTGCGCGTGCCGAGCTGTACTTCATGAGTTTCGATTAGCCCAAAAAGACTGGCCTGCGGTCACAGAGTGCGTTCAAAGCGTGCTAAACCAGGCACCACTCAAGCGCCTTGGTCTCAGAGACGAGACGACCCCAGGGGTCTATCGCACTCCACTAGAGGTGTTTACCTCACATTGCCCTACGCGACCGCTGCTCGCTGCCCTCCCCGTGGAAAAGTACAAGCGTGTACCCACTTTAACTGAGACGCGGGCGAGACAGCTCATCGAGATAAATGGAACTCAGGATTCTCTAGACAGAATGCATCGAGATGTGAAGGGTCTGGTTTCTAAGTCTCGCGCACGGGCAGTGGCGACACACAATGCCGAAACCAACGCGCACGCCGCTAATTTTGAGAAGGGAGACTTCGTACTTGTGCGGCGAGCACAGCGCAAGGGGCACAAGCTACAGTTCGTGTGGCGCGGCCCGAGGCGCGTAACCGAGGTTAAATCAGACTGGGTGTACGAGGTAGAGGATCTGATCAATCAAAAACGCGCAACCGTTCATGCCCGACGTCTTGTTTTTTATCGAGCGGCTCTCGAGAACCGAGAAGTGGACCCTATTCTACTTCGGTATGCAGAACATTCCGAGACTACGTATCAGGATGCAAAGAAGACGTGCGACATTCGAAAGACCGCCGCTGGAATTGATGTATTGGTGGAATGGGAAGGTCTGCCTGATAAGGTCGATCTGATACGGGAACCGCTTGCGCAGGTTGCTGAAGACCTCCTCGGAATCCTCGAGGATTTTTTGCATAGCTCTGGTAAGCGCGAACAAAAACGAGTCGCTTCAATTGTGCTCCTTCTAATGAAGCGCTTGCACCAAGCCTCGCTCTTCATGGGGCACTGTAGCGATGCCCTATTGATCCCAGAGCTACTTGGGACGTACGGCCGTTTCCTTATCACGGTGCACGAAACAAGAGGCGACCGCGTCTCTACTTTAGCGACGACGGACAGACGTCCGCTGCGCGAGACGACCTTTCGGTTGCAATTAGAGTTGAACGGGCGTCCGCCGCTGGCGCCCGTTCGCATGCACCGCGCCGATGCACGAGACAGAGTCTGCCGCTGGAAGGCGGTGGAGAAAGGGACGGCGAGGAGAGATAATAAAAGGGAGCGCCCTCTCGAGAATCAGTCCGGCCGGAGCGAACTCGCCACTACTGTTGTTTTTCTGGTTAGCGTACCCAACGCTAACAAAGACGACCTCCGTCGTCTCTGACGTATCCCCTGCAGCCAACGCCCCGCCATTTGCCACATGTTCATTGCCGGTCACATGCACCGCGCTCGTGAACGACCCGCTCGAACGGCCTTGGAAATATTCTGTATACGGTGCACAAGATTGGAACCGTTGCTATCTAATCGTTAGAGTTTTTATTTATAACAAAAGTACACAACTTCCCCTTCCACGGTCTGCAGTATCCGAGACAGCGTGGAAGGACACTCTAGCACTATATACGACAGATATTTAAATAGCCATCGTCTCGCGGCGACGGTAAGGAAAAAACACAGAACACTGAACACATTCACTTCAAGACTAGTCACCCTCTCGGAGCCCGACCTCTCCGGGATAAGCAATAGGCTGTTCCACGTCGCAACTGACGTCAAGGAAATATCTGACGTCGGTTGCAAACGTGGTAATTTTATGTGAGGCAAATGCTCGGATCCACGTCCTCCCTTATGCTTGTCAGCAATTAATAGATTGGCCAATATGTGCTCCTAGCACACATCGGTATTGCACACCGGCCTCTATACAGTTCTAATCACGGAAAAGATACAAACCGCATGTCATAATCCTTTGCCAGTTCCTGTGGTATACGCTAGTGTCTAGTGACCTAAAAATTCCACTCAATTGAGGTGGTAAATTTCCTCAATTGAGGTGATAGCTGATGATCTTTATTCATGCTCCTCTAAAAGATGAGTAATAAAGCAGTCTCTCTCTGTCACTGGACGGCATACCCACACTTGTTCACGGTTACTATCTGAGCAAGATGAACAAACATGTGTAGTCTTTGTTGACTTTACACACCCGACAATTATTCTGCGCTGCGTACCTAGTTTCCACCCCATTCTGCTTTCGCTTCATCTTCGTCGGGGTCAGATGAATTCCAACGCCGCTTGTACGCTTGACAGGGGTAACAGACTCTACTTCACTGCTGACGTGTCGTGAACGACCCCCGACGACATCGTAAGAATTAAAAATAAGTTCGCTAGCCAGGTCTTCGTAAAACTCACGCTGTTTCAACCTCTTCCTATTCCCCCATTCACCCTCATATAGTCTCCACGCATCCTGGATAACGATTCCAAGTACGCTGTTATTAACCCTCACAGACCAGTCCAACGTCTGCAATTTCCTTTCAAACATCAAGTCATCCTGTCTACATCGGTTATGTTGACCGATAGAAGCGCAAGAGCTATAATAATTCTCAACAACCTCAGGCTGGTCTATTTCAAGCTGGACACGCTCAGGATTATGATCCATCTGACGCCCAAGCGTGCGGGAATATGGCGTTCCAATCAAGCTTGATCATGTGTTCGCAACAAAATAGCGACGCTCAAGATCTACCCAGACCAATGCCATGAGATCCGGAACCCCATCACCATTCTTGCGTATGACCGAATGCCACTTGCCTCTCTGCATGAACTCAACAGACGACAAATATTGCAAGGGAAACCGAGTCGTAGAAGTGTTGACAACCCCAATAAAGCGTAATCCAATCTTCGCCATTTCGTCTGCGGCCTCCACACTTACGAAGTATGAGTCAGCACACACAATTCGATTCGTCCCAGCCCACGGCTCCACAGTACGACGGAGTACGGCCGTACCGTGTAACATATCTCTCTCATATGTCCTTGTAGCCTCGTCCTGTGCTGTTGATACCAGTTCCGAATGCAACATTATTCCACTTCTATCACATGCGCTGTCCTGAATTTCACATCCGTTCTCAGGCTTGCGATCAATTGCCACGTAGTGTGGCAGCCCTATAAATATCCAATTTCCCCCGAGTCCATACCATCTCGAAATGGACTCATCAACGCAGAGAATCTCGGGTGGCGTAACGTTTTGAATTCGATGCTTGTTAAAAGCGTCAACAAAGTCTTGCACTAATGCCCATCTGTACCAAACGGAACTCATGAGATCTTGTTGCAGGGGCTGTTTGCTGTAATTCGCATGTGTCCAGAGCGTCAGGAAGCGGTCACGACTCGTTCTCTCCCCAAAATTCGGAGGAGGTAACAGGACGTTGCGACCGGTCTTCTTCCACAAGTCCCGCTTCTTCCCAAATTCGAATCGTGTTATCAGAATGAGTATTCCGAAAAACTTTAACATCTCACCAGCTGTTGTTACCTGCTTTTTGGCGTTCTCCAGGCTTCCATTTGTCAATATGACAATTTGTGGCAAGTGCTCCATGGGAAACATGCACAAAAAATAGTCTATCAAGTTGCGTTTGGATGTCAATCCATTTTCGCTTATGAAATCTCCGCTGTGTGATTTAACCTTCCATGGACGGCTTGGTACGTGTGGGATAACTCCTCTCCGCCCTGGGTTGGGTGAGAGGCGGAGGCTTTAGCGAGGGAGCACGCGGCGTGGACGCGACGCGCTAATTGAACCGATCGGACGAGCTCGCGAAAAGGGAGTGGCTCACTGGCCGGTTACGCGCATTCGCCCCGTGGTGCGTGAACGGGAGCGACCGGTAACGGGTTGGAAGCCAGCGCGCGCGATAGACAACCAAAACGGACGTATATAGGCGCGAAAGAGACGGCGGCGAGCTTGCCCCCGTTTACTGGTGGGGACGGGTGCCACGTCTTAACCCCTCAGAGGGACGCCTCGAACACCTGTCCCAGTACAGTAGTACAGTACCTGCCGCCTAGTGCGTGTCAGGTACTGTACACAATTAAAAGATAGCGCCATAATTGCTACTACCGCACGGACGCTGCTACTACACGTGTGCACTACTGTACACGCGTGTTGCTCACAGACTACTGCACGGACGACACGTGTGCTAACGCGCACACGTAACACGCGTACACTATCGTTCGGACGACACGTGCACTACTGTACACGTACGCCAGATTACGACCGCTCGGCATGCGCGCGCGCTCGCTACACGTGGGCACAACCGCCCACGTGTATACCGTACACGGCCGTCCGATGACCTCCGCGCGCTCGCGCCGGTCATTATACTACAGTACGGGCCCACCTATGGGGACCGTGACTTCTTGAAGATACCATTGTGTCCCATGTGCTGTAATAACCTCGCGTGTGCCGTTTTCATCCGAAACACCGTCATCCGGAACACCTCCATCCTGTAGGGCCTCCGCCTCTTGCTCCCACGATTCTTGTATCATAAGCTGCTGTACAGAGTCTGTGGCATCCGTTCGGAGTACTGGCACAGATTCGGTGTTGGAGGTGGGAGTCTCGAGACTCGTTTCTGTTACACATGGGTCTCGCGTGCACGCGGTTTCGGGGGATATTTCGGTAGTTGCATTTTGGTCTGCGTCCAGATGTGGGGATGAATCGAGACGTGGGTGGAAAGACGGACCCGGGGCCATCTTAATGTTGCAGATGTTCATCGTTGTCTGCTTAACGCCTCCCGCCAGACCGCAGTCAACTTCGAGCTTTGTTTTTGCTCTCACAATAATTACGTCAGCTTCTCGCCCCTAACCCATGCCGGCACTCTCGAGACATACACTGAGAATACAGTACAACGCAATTTTTGCCAGGCGAGTTTATGTCTTCTGAATGCTCGTCATAAAACGCCCCTCAATTGAGGTGCTTAGGTCACTAGACACTAGTGTGTAGGTGACAAATGACCTCATATGAGGCTGGTTTTTCGGCGGCCTTTTGCAATTCAAATAATTGTAGAATTTTATGGCTACTGTCGTGAAAGGATAACGACTACAGTACTTACGTTGTCAAACCAGAAAACATTCATTTCCGTATCTCAGTCTTCTCTACTTCACACTTTCGTCCACTTCTTCCCTAATTTTCTTCAAAATGGTGAGCGTCAATAATCCTCGAATTATTATTGGTAACGGCGTCCACACTCGTGCCAGACTGCTCACATCTCAGAGTAAATATCGTCGCATGTATGGAGCTGCCTGGAAGATCAAATTGGTAGTTCGAACTGTCATTGGCATGAAAACTGACAAATTCAAGGGTCGCCGTGTACCTTCCGTCAGGGCTAATGGGAATTATCAGATTGCCTCAAGGAAGTCACGCTTCGCATAGCTAACATCAAGGCTGGTGAAGTGATAGACCTGATTGACGACGGCCCTGAAGATCAAATCCACCAAGAAACCGAAACTTTTGTGCAACCTGACCCTACAGAAGATCGTGTGACACCACTGGAAAGAGCACTGAGCCCGAATACGAGCTCGTATATTAATAACAGACAAGGATCGAATGTGGCCGGAGGATATAGAGCGTAGAGAGTAAGATGGACAAGGACGTGAAGTGCAGAGCACAAGACATTATTAGTTCGCAGATATGATGATGCTAGTGCTCGCAAAAGGTGTGAGAGTCAACACATTTCCTCCGAATTTTAAAAAGTGGTTTGGGGCGAGCGGACGAGGACTTTGGAGCTAATGACGAGAAAAATAGGGGTTTGGCAGTAGGGTTGCTTCCACATCCAGATGAATTGACTGCAAGAGACTTATTGCAGGGAGCTTTGTAATCCGGTGCGACGCAGTCCATGTGCATGACAAGGGCCATGAGCGAATCAAGGCCTCGAGACCAGGGGAGCTCATTTATACAGGTATGGCGAGGAGCTCTGAAGGAAAAGACGCCACTGTGGGCGCTGTTGTGACTGACAAAGAAGGCGTCAGGTCTGGCATCCAAGTGCATGTAGGTAACCTTGTCTGAGAGACGTCATCATCCCAAGCGAAAATGGCGTCCATTGCGCTTGCGAAATGCGTTGAGACCCACTGATCCAGGGAAAGTACACTGCATCAACACAACCATCCAAACCTTCCCACCGTTCACCGACTTTCCCGCCGTGTACTGATTTATTTCTATCTCCCTTTGCCGCCTCTCTCCGGACAACTTATCGGCTCGCATTCACATTCGCCTCCTCGCTGCCAGGTTCCTTTACACGCTCGTTCCCCTCGCCCTTCTTTCAATCCCCGTTTCATCGGCATCAGCCCCGTTTCTTTCACACCCAGCCCTTCCGTACTGTAGTGCAATACGCACCTGAAAAGGGGGGTGAAAAGAAAGGAAAATATTTGGATATGAAAAGTAGTCCGAGCTGGGGGACACACGTGTGAATAATTCCACAGTTTTAATTTTTAATTATTTTATTTTATTTAGTTAATTAGTTGGCATTAATTTTGCTGACACTAGATTAGATCTAGGATCTAGCGCCGCGAGCTACTGTAGTGGCTCCGGCGGGGCGATATATACCTTAGCCCTCTGACCACCAAGTCAGTAAAGGAAACCCGAGTTGCCAGAGTTGAATATCGCCTTGGTCGAAGTCCGTCTTTCCCAAGACGCTCCCTTTTGCCACAGATTACGTTATCCTTGGCGCTCGGGGGTTCCCTTTTCTTTTTCCTTTATTTCCCTTTCATCTTCTACTTCTACCTCTATTTTTCCCTTAATTGTGTTGGTTCCACTGGAGTTGGTTGCGACCGATCCGGTGTAGGTGCTTTAGCCATCGAGCAACACGTTGTGTAGCGCTGCTACTGTTTCAAGTTCCGTCAGAAAGCTGTTGCAACGACGCCTCCGTCGAAGGTCTTGCTGTACAAGACAGAGTTGGTACCGCCTACCGCGATTCCGATCGCGCTGGTGAGGGTGTTTCTAGCCATCGGGCAACACGTCGGTAGTAGCGTTGCTACACGGTTACGATCCTGTCGGGTAGTGCTGAACAAGCCCCCGTCGAAGACCTTGAATTATACACAAGGTGCTGAAGACGCTCGTCGAGCATTGGCCTTACAACCCAGCGAACCGCGGTTACATCTTCGTAGACAAGCCCAACCGGCACTCGTCGAACGCTCAAGTCTTGACAAGTCTCTACCACCATTATCCTCCCGGGCCGGGGATCTTTCCTTACCCCCGTCAGAGTTGAGCTACCGTGGGCCGCAAGCCCACACAAGGGGAAAGGGAGTCTCGAACGCTCCGTAGCGCGTGCCATCGGCAGTGGTTGTTGCTGTTGTTGTTTTTCTTCTTTTTATTTGACCGTCGGACTGTGTTCGCGGCCTGCCAAGCACATTGCACTACAAAAGTGGTCTCCCGACCTAGAATTGTCTGCAGCAAACCCGACCTAGAATTGTGTCGACGACAGGTTTGATCTGGAGTTGTACTACGAAAGTGGTCTGGGTAACGGAGTCTCTTTTTTATTTTTGTTTGTAACTTTTTTTGTGTAGGTTCGCTCGTACGAGCGATGTCGACAAGCGCACCCGGGGACGTCGGTCCCGGGGAGAGTAGGAGCGGATCGGCAAGGGCGTCGAGGATCTCGCATGGTCCTCGCACCCGAAGCCAGGCCAATACGGCCACGGATCCCGAAGGTCAAGAATCCCCGACGGGGATCGAAACCGACAAGGATAACGTATCCTACAGGTTCGAGAAGGTGGCCAAGGAAATTCGCCAAGAGATGACGAAAAATCTCGAGGCTGAATTGGCCCTCGTCCGGAAGCAACTGGAGTTGCAAGCATCCGAGTTCCACACCGTTTTAGAAGAGCTATCGGCTCGAGTGGATCTCGTCGAGAAGGAGTGAGGTGAGGCGACCGACGGTCTGGAGCCGGAGGTCCTAACTTCGTTGAAATTTTCGGTCAAGGACGCAAGGTGCGACGCGAATCAAGCTTTGGAGTCCTTAGGTAAATTTAGAAGCAGTATCGACGACAGGTTTGACCGCGCCGCTCATCGTCTCAAGGACCTTGAACAGGTCGCCGGGCAAGAGCCGCTCCCAACGGGTCGAGAAGGCGATCGTCGATCGAAGAAGGACAAGGCCGCGGTACAGCGGAGTTCCAAGTCGAAGACTTCGAAGAAGAATCTGCGAGGCCGGGGCAAGAGTCACTGTAGTGACGAGCCAGAGGACCAAGACTCAATGGCCGAGTCGAATGGCCTCTTCGAAGATGGTGACGACGGTTCGTCGAACCATGCCAGCGATTCCGAGCATCGTTCAAAGGAAGGAAAAGGAATTTAGCAGGGTAAGAAAATTACCTCCAGACGGGGCGGGATCACTTCGTCCGCCTCGCGGATAGACAAGGACGCTGAGCCAGAGGACGTGGCAACGCGACGCAGGCGGCCATGGGAGGAGTTGGAGGAGCTGAATCCGTCCAACTACCTCTTCAAGAAATTACTTTCGTACCGAACGTACCGCTTGCGGAACCCGCAGACATATTTGTCAAGTTCCCGGCGGACCGCCGTGCGAAAAATCAGGAGAGATATTCCGCCTAAGGTGAAGAAGGACAACACGTTCACAGGTGAGGACGGGGTCATTGTGTTAGCTTTTTGGCGAAATTAGTTCAAGAGTTTGATACTCAAAAAATGAACGAGGGGCAAGCGATCCGCTTGTTGCCCGAATTTGTAAGCAGCATCGCCCTGAGACAGTACACTTCAGTGTCTCACACGGCCGGGTCCCACCACGGAAAGGTATCCGTTTGGCCGGAGGCCGTACATTGGTTGTTGAGGAGTTTCGCAACCGACGAGGCGATCCGTCAAGCCGTGCTCGCATTGCGAAAAGTTCAGCAAAAACCGTCTGAAGACGAGATGGAATTTTATATCCGTCTGACGGACGCGAGCAATCGATGTGGAAACGTATATTCGAAGGACTCGATTCGAGTATCAAGCCGATGGTATTTCAATACCGACAAGACAATCGGGACGTTTCGTTTTTGAGACTAGTCAATTTCGCGAAAGCGCATGGCTCGGCGAGCCGCGCTAAGGACAAGAAGACCAAGAAGGTCACGATCCTGACGCCGTCGACGATCAGGGCGGGTAAGAAGCCGAGGGGTTCTTATCCCGGTCGCAAAAGTCATGCCGCCGTCCATTTAGACGAGTCAATTTCCGCTTCAGATGAACGCGGTGCGCACGGAAGCAGCGAAAATCACTACGAAGGAGCGTTGATAGCCGAAGGCGAGTTCATTGAGCCATCGGAGCGCTACGGACACGAGGACTACGGGGCAAGCGGGGCGTCAACTTTACCGACGCCCACATACACGACGGAGTCGTTTTCAGAGCCTAAGGATCCCGTGATGATGTTTCGGGGGCGCGGCCACACGCCGGCGCCGCGCATTCCGATGGAAGACAAGAGTACGACGTTTCGAACGCCAGGCTGGATGGGAAAGCCGCAACGTCAAGGAAGGCCGCCGGCCCGTGGAGGGCCTAGGCCGCAATATCCCGTCAAGACGAACGGACTGGTGTGCTATCATTGTTACGAAAAGGGGCACGCCGCGCCAACGTGCATTCTTTCCGTCCGGGAAATGCACCGAGTTTTGGAAAATTATGAGGCGTTGTCTCCAATGGAGAGGTTAGGGATACCATCGACGAGTTACCTAAAGGTTAAGAATTGGTTCGATTCGCAGACGGCGAGCACGCCGAGTGCTTCAACGCCGAGGTCGAACCAACCCTTCAGGGGGCCCGCCGCGGGGCCCGCGCCGTCGGATGTGAGAAGGATCCCGCAGCGGCAAAAAAACTAGAGAAGGGAATCTCGCATGAGTCGCGAGAGGCACAGAGTCGACGTACTGTGCCCGGGGCTCAGCCCCGTTCCCCGTCTCTGAAGGAAAAATCAGGCCTCGAGGAGGAGGTTGTTGGATTGGTGGATAAGCCCAAAGGGCCAGCTCAAGTCAAGAAATTTTTGAGCCGAGCCCGAGATCATCCGCTGGAAGAAGTTCGAAGACCCTGGTACAGGGTTAAGCGAAGGGAGTGTCCCGAGAAGATTTTGGTTCTTGCGCGAAAAAACTACAAAGTTTACGCGGACATCGGACCCACAATTGGATTGATGAGCCGGGTGTTGTCTGTTTTAGACACCGGCGCGGGATCAAACCTTGTGCGAAAATCGGAGATCCCAGCTGGAATGGAATCTCTAGTGTCCTACGGACCGACCCAAGACATTGGCGACGCGAACAATAGGCCACTCCGGACTCTCGGCACAATTAGAATGCCTGTGAGGCTTGGAAAATTTGTGGCCGCAGCCGAGTTTATTGTATGCGAAAAACTAGCCGTCCCGCTAATTCTAGGCGCGGACTACTGTGACCGGTTTGTGGAAGCAATTTATCCAAGGAAGAAAACGGTTGAGTTGGCGGATTTCTCGGAGGTTCCGATAGTTAGGCGGTTCTCGACGAGAAAAGGGAAGAAGAATCTCGTCGCGGAAGAGGACGAGAATGATGGAAAGGGGGAGCGAATTTCCCCTAAGGTAAAAGTGGCAAGAGCCACGACTATCGAGCCAGGAACGCAACGCGTCGCGGAATGCACCTCGAAGAGGGCGGGCTTGGTGGTGGTTCAGCCGTACTCGTCGTTGTACGAAAGGCACAGGTTGACGTGCACGAATGGTGTCGTTCAGGTTGAGCCTGACCGGCCATTTCGTTTACTCGTTGCGAATTTTAGGACGTACCCTGTCAGGGTGCAAAAAGGCCAAGTGGTGGCAGAATTATTACCGCACCCGAGAGCCGCGCTCGAGAGCAAAACCACCATTGGTGAAGTTCTCGGAATTCAAGAAAGGAAGAAGGAAAATTTTCCGAATTCCACCAAGACGCCTACGGGCGAGACAAGATGCGAACCGTCGGATCAAGATCGCGAGGACCAGCAAGGAGAACGGGAGGAAAGGCTCTCCGCGACGGCAACTACGAAGCCGGAGCGGCGGATTGAGCCTCCCCCGCCGGACGTGGAGGAACTCGACCTGAGCCACGTGCCGGACCGGCTGCGCGAAAGATTCCGTCGAATGTTGAAAAAGTATTCCCGCATGTGGGATGGGACCCTCGATGAGATCAACACCACGGTCCACCGGATTGAACTGGCCCCGGATACAAGGCCAATTGCACAAGCTCCCTACCGAGCCGGTCCAAACGCTCGGGAGGTCGAGGACGCAGAAGTACAGAAGATGTTAGAAGCCGGAGTCATCGAACCGGCGCAGTCAGAATGGGCGTCGCCCGTTTTATTAGTGCCTAAGCCGGATGGATCGATGCGCTTTTGCGTAGACCATCGCCGGTTAAACGCGGTAACGGTAAAGGACACGTACCCTTTACCGCGCATGGATGAGTGCCTGGACTCGCTTGGTGACACCAAGGTTTTCTCCGCGTTGGACGCGATCTCGGGATATTGGCAGATGCCTATCCCTGAGCGCGACCGCGACAAGACCGCATTTTCGTGCCACTTAGGACTGTATCGCTTCTCAAGAATGCCCTTCGGGCTAACTAACGCGCCAGCGACGTTTCAGAGAGCAATGGATATCCTGCTCTCTCCGTTCCGTTGGAAGTGCTGTTTGGTACACCCAACAGCATGTATCTGGACGACATAATAATTTTTAGCAAGTCGTGGGAGGAGCACATCGTGCACGTGGATGAGATACTTTCTGAATTGGAGAAGGCAGGTGTGAAGCTCAAGCTTCGCAAGTGCGAATTTTTCGTCGAAAAGATCAAGTACCTGGGCCATGTCGTTCGACCAGGTACATTGGAAGTGGACGCTGCGCGAACCGTCGCATTGGAACAAGTGAGGTACCCTCAAACGCAGACCCAGCTCAGGAGCTTCTTGGGACTTTGTAGTGTCTACCGCAGATTCGTTCCGCATTATGCGAAAATCGCGCATCCGCTCAATCAACTGTTAAAGAAGGGACAACCGGTCCAGTTGGAAGGATTCGACGAACCGTGCGAAAAAGCTTTTCACAAGCTCAAAGACGCTATCTTGGCGCCACCGGTGTTGGCGCTGCCGAAGAAGAACCTACCATACTTGGTAGACACCGATGTAAGTGACTATCAAATCGGCGCTGCATTATTTCAAACGCATCATCCGGATGCGAAACGTAAACCCATCGGGTTCTTTTCAAGAACGTTATCCGCAGCCGAGAGAAACTATTCTGTATCAGAAAAAGAATGTCTAGCGGTATTTTGGGCCGTACAGACTTTAAGACCATATCTATATGGCGAGCACTTCATTGTGCATACCGCCCATGCCCCATTGAGGTGGTTGATGAACGTAACCGACCCCAGCGGGAGATTAATCCGATGAAGGCTCCGCCTCTCGGAATTTGATTTCGAAATCAAGTACAAGAAAGGCAAGGCTAACAGCCAAGCCGATGCCCTGTCAAGACTACGGACCGCTGGAGAAACCGTCGACGAAATCGACTACGAAATCCCATGCTTTATGGCCGAACTGGCCGAGGGTACAGTGGAGGACAAGGACAGTTTTGACGCGTTAGACGACATCCTTGCTCTTGAGGTGGGGACCGCCCCTGAGCGCCTCGATCAATTCCAAGCTGTCACTCCGGAGAAGCTCATCCGCGAGCAAGCTGTCGACCCCTTCTGCAACCGCATCAAGGAAGAAATGGAAGCCGGAAAGGTGAGAACGTTCAGCATGGAGACCGAGGAACTCGAAGGAACTCTATGCCGTACCGCGGCGGAGTTTGTACAAGTGGTGATACCACAATCGTTAAGGGACCGCGTTCTAGGGTTAAGCCATTACGCAAAATTGGCAGGCCACCCGGGAGGCAGGAAACTTTACAAGACTTTGAGAAGATATTTTTATTAGCCTACGATGGCCCTAGACTGCTATGCAGTCGCGAAGAATTGCGCCGCATGTGCGCGGGAAAGGGTGAAGTTAAGAAGAAACACGAAGGAAATGAAGCTGTTCACGCCCAAGGCTCCGCTGGAGTTTGTCGCCATCGACATCCTTGGCGAGCTAATTACAACTAAACGAGGAAATCGGTATATTCTCGTGATCAGCGATCGATACTCGAAACTGGTACGAACCGTACCGTTGAAGAAGATATCAGCTGCGCACATCGCACAAGCCTTCGTTCACCATTGGGTATTCGTGTACGGACCGCCGGTCAAGCTGCTGTCCGACAATGGAACACAGTTCACGGCCCGATTCTTTCAAAATGTCTACCGAATTCTCGGCATAGGCAATGTGTTCACGACTACGTATCACCCGCAAGCCAACGGCCAAGTTGAGAAGTTTAACCGCACGCTGACTTCCGCGTTGCGAAAATATGTTGGAGAACATCCTAAGGACTGGGACCTATTTAGCGACTCCGTGACGTTCGCCTACAACACACAAGTTCATCGAACTACAAACATTGCGCTCTTCGAGCTGGTGTTAGCTCGGGCGCCGAGAAGCATTGCGTTACAAGCGCAACCAACTTTGGAGAACTTTAGCTCGTCACGAGCATACTACCTGAAATAGCAGTTGTAGTTGGAGAGCCTGATGCGAGGCGCCGATAGGAGTTTGCGGAAGGAACAAGCCCGGTACAAGCGAAATTTCGACGCACGCCTTGCAAGCCGCAGTATGAGATCCCGTCGGGGTCCTACGTGTTCCTCCGGAAGGAGCAGGGCACGGCTAGCGAACCAAAACACAAGCTAGCACAAGTCGCCACAGGACCTTATCAGGTTAAAAGATCGGATCAACATACGGTAGTCATTGCCATTGGCGATCAGGAGGAACGCGTATCGCGAGACAGGGTGGAGTTAGCCCCAAGCCCGATGGACTATGCGCCGATAACTGGCCGACGGCAAGCCCTACAGTTCCTAGGAGAGCCGGAGCTAAACGAAGAAGGAGAGGTAATGGAGGACGAGGAACGTCCTCACACCCGTGCGCCTACGACGGCGGACAAGAATAATTTAGTTGGTCGAACGCCGACAGCGGAGACACCTCCAGACCTACGCGAGTTCGGAAAGTCCAGAGAAGAGGATGAGTTGGAAGATCTTCGGAAGGGGGAAGGACAGTTGGACACGCAGGAAGAAGAAGCCGAGAGTCAGGAGTATGTGATCGACAAGATCGTGGACCACGGCTACGACGAGGAGAAATTGATTCTCAAAGTGACGTGGTATGGGTATACCATCGAGGACGCAACGTGGGAACCTATTGAGCAGATCCCCTGCAGCGCGGTAGTCACACATTTCCGAAGGAAAAGGCTGCCCTTACCCCACGCAAGCGTCGCACGCACAACCGAGATAGCCATCGTAAATAGAATTAGTAGGTTAGAGACAACAGAAAGGTCAGAACTTCGAGGAAGGAACACATATGTAGTACCACGGCGTGAAGGCAACGGCGCCACCGCTGCCGCCCCGGGATACAGTACGATGGGCTGTAAGCGCGAGAAGAACTGTAAGGAGTTATATTTACAGCACACGGCCGGTGCCGAGTACAGTGGTACCCCGCTGGTTACACGTGTAGGATCCGAACGGTAAGTAATTAGTAATTAGTAGTTAATGGCACAAATTAGCCAATTTAGCACAGTAGCTGGTATACAGTAAGTAACAGCTACTGTAGCGGTACAGGTGTCCTGGCGTCCCACTTAGGGGTTAAGACCGGGGGCACCTGCCCCGTTCCAGTAAACGAGAGGCAGACTCGCCTCCCTTCCCTTTACGGCTAAGTGCTAACACCGTTCCGGTTTTCCTTTAGCTCAGGCTTCTAACCCGTGACCGGCCGTCCGGATCTGACACCACCGGCCGGCTGCGCGTCACCGGCCACGTGAGCCTTCCCTCTTTTCGAGTCCTTCCGTACGGTTCGCGCTCGCGTGGGTTCCCCAGCGTCGCGCGCTCCCTTACCTCTAACCCCCCTCGTTCCGAGTGGTCGGGACGAAGGTAGTTATACCACATTTTGGTACTCTTGTGGAGGGGATAACTACAGAGGTTGAGCCCGCACTGGATCGCCAGCGCGAGCAACTACCGATCGGATTGAAAGAGGTCGAAAATCACCGCGTCGATCGCCAGTGATCATCGACGATGAACCGTGCGGATTCCGCCGGAGAAGATACCGCCTCCGGGCGAGCAAGTACCCGCAGTGGCAGAGGCGCACAGCGCCCCGGGATCGACAATCCGGAAGCCCTGCTACGCCCGCCGTCTACAAGGGGCCAGAAGACCCCTTCCGTGTCAGACACCACCGCCGGGCTACCGGCTGGTGGGGGGAACCGCGTACAAGTACTGTACGACGCGTTACTCCCGCGACTACAAACCTGGATGCAGGATTTCCTCGCTGAGGAATTACCTCAGGTCGTCCAGGTTTGCCTCGACCGAACCGCGCCAAGACTGGTGGCGGAGCATGCGGACACCGCGCTCCGCGCCCTGCTGGACAAAAAGATCGCCCCTCTCGTACGCGACGAGGTGGTGGCAGCGCTCGCCGCGGAGGAGGATGAATCTCCGATCGCATTGGCTCTAAAGGGAGCTATTAGCTCCGCCGTGGCCATCCGTCTGGCCACGACATTTACCGAAACGGGAGGCGCGGTACCGCCGCCGGCGCCGCGCCGTGAAACCGTTCCGGACTCAAGCTTTAATATTGCTGATCCGATCGGCGCCGTACCCTGGATTGATAGGATGGACCCTCACCCGGAGGGCAGAGCCATCTATCTCCCAACCGTTCACGGTGCTACAGGGAGGACCACAGAAAATGTCCTCCCCATACTCGCCGGTACGGGCGACCCCCGCGGGACAGACAACCGCCTGGGGCTCCCCGAGACAGAGAATCGGGACCCGTACCGGTTGAGCAGAAGACGTGCACCCGGCACGCACAGGACCGAAGCGGAATACACCCGGTATTCCGAGGCAGAAGACCCCCGTCACAGGACGGATGAAGACCGCGAGGAACGCCGCTGGCGGTACCGCGATAACCGCGAGGCACGCCACGGGCGATACCGCGATGCCGGAGGGGGAGGATACCCCTCCGATGATGACCCATTCGGTTCGGAAGACTCTCGCAGGCGGGGCCACAGGGCACGCCGCGATAGAAGCCGAGACCGGCACCGGCACGACCCGTCCGACTCGGAGGACTACCACACCGAGTCGGATGAGGAGCGTCGTCGCTCGGGCAGACACCGCCGGGCTGCCCCGAGGAGCGACGAGCGACGGCCCACGGTAATCAGGCCCCTCAATAACCTGTTTACCAAGGCCGTCAACTACAAGACCTACCGCCTGGAACGGCGTAGCTCGCGCTACGACTCTACAGTAGCGCGGCCCATTAACCGTTATCGGAAGAAACTGGACGTGCAGATGAGGTCCCACACGTTCAGTGGTCAAGATCCGATTGCGGTATTGGGATTCCTCGCACGCCTCAAGATGGCGTGCGACCACGACGGGATCACCGAGGGAGCCGCCGTGTGGTGCTTCCAGTTCTACCTCACCGGTCAGGCTCACGCCCTACTCCAGTCCCGCCTCAATGTAAATACCATGGCGGTTGACGTGGAGCGGCGCGAGTTGCTCCGGACATACCCACAGGTAGTCAACTTTCTGTTGCGCACCTATGCTACCGACGAGGTAATTTCCGAAGCGGTTGAGGATGTGACCCCCTTCCGTCAAAGTTCAAACATGACGGAGGAGGTCTACAGTAACCACCTCTGGGACGAGGCCCTCCGATGCGGTACGGTATTCTCCGACCGGCGGTTGAAGTCCCTATTCGTCGAGGGGTTACTTCCCGCCACGTGCGCGCAGGTCCGTAATTACCTCGCCACGCACCCGGATGTGGATTACCAATCCGTGGCTCGATACGCGCAAGCGATCGGGGAAACCAATCGGGCTTCCCGTCGACAAGGGATGTCAGCCATGGCTCACCGAGAGCCGTCCGGAGCGGCTAGAAGATTTGACCGCACCGCAAGGACGAGACCCGTGCTGTCGGTTGAGTCGGCATCCGACATCCCGACGGCCGGGGGATTGGCTGAAGAAGCAATCCTGGCCGTGACGGACCAAACCGCCACGCCGACCTCGATGAGCTCGCCACCGACGAGTTATTATCCGTCGCCGGCAGCCTCGACGGCGAGCGCCCCAGTTCCACCCGCCAACTCTGGCGACGTGCGCACAGGACCATACGGGAGGCAAGGGCAGGATCCACGCGTCCGGTTCTCCGGCGGGAGATTTCCCGGACCGCCACCGTGCCGGTTCTGCCTGGACACCACGCAGCGACAAGAGGGGTGCCCCGTCGTTGCCGCTGCGGGCCTGCGGGCCAAGCTTCTGGAGGCACGAGAGGCCAACTACCAGAAGCTACGCATCCGGCAAGGCCTCCGCCCGGGATCCCCGTTCAACCGCCAGGGGCCGTCCGCTTGGCGAAACCAGCGTCAAACGGCCCCCGCGGGCGTCAACGTGGTCGAGGAACCGCACCTCGACCACACCGAGGACCCCGTGGCGCGAGCCGCGGATGAAACCCGCGAGGACTTGCTGCTGACGGGGGAAGCCGGGGAGGACGCGTAGAGGCGACGACGTCTCTCCCCGTGCCCAGCCTCAGAAGCTTAGGCACCCCCGATCCGGCTGCGCCAGTGGAAGCGCAGCCGGGTAACCGAACGGAAGTCCAGGCCATCTGCTTCTTCAAGAAGCAGAATTACAAGATCTCCGCGACGGTTGGTCAGAAGCAGGCGTTGATGGTCGCCATCACGCCAGTGCTTGACTCAGGAGCCGGCCCGAACCTCATCCATTTACGGTGTGTCGCCGAGTCGTGGCGATCATCGATAAAACCGGTTCGGAGCCCAGCGCTCATCGACGCGTCAAACCGCGCGATGAAGGCACTAGGGGAAATCCCCCTGCTCGTCCGAATCGGTGAGTTTGTGGCGCGCGTCCCGTTCCTGGTAGTCACGAGCCTCGCCGTGGACTGTATCCTCGGCACGACCTTCCTGGATCGCCACGTCAAGGCGATCCTCCCACCGCAACGGAAGGTCGTGTTCCACGACGCGCCACCCGTGGCGTTAGTCGGAACAACCCCCTCGAGGCACGACCGCAAGATGGCCTCGAGGAGCACCGCACAACAACTACCGCCGTCGGATAAACCCGAACGGAAGCAGGTGGCGTTCCCCGCCAACACACCGTCACGGAAGATCCGCCTCGTCAGAGGGGTGACAATTCCCCCGATGACGCAGGCCATGGTGAGGGTCGCCACGCCGGTGGGGGGGCTGTGTTTTTTACAGAACTCCCCAAAAACCGCGCACAGGAATTTGACCCTCATGGCACAGGGGGTCATGGATGTTGCCCCCGAAAAACCGTTCTCGGTAATGCTCAGCAATTTTGGGCACCGCTCGGTTCACATCCCGAAGCATACCGTGGTCGGACTGGCTCTTCCGTCGCCCACTCACATCCTGACCCTTGGCGACTCGGCCGCGGAAGCGGCCGAAGCTAAGGAAGGGGGAGGGATATTTAATTCCAACCTCTCAACCGCAAAGGAGGGCGCGGAAGAAGCCGCTGACAACCGTACGGACAAGGGCGGGGCTGAACAAGCCACGCCGCCCAAGGCGCACCCCGGGGCGGTTAGAACGGATAAACCCGAAGACACCGCCGCCCCTGAGGAGGACCCCAACGCCTGGCAGGAGGACGTCCACATCGGTGCCGAGGACGAGGAGGTACGCTCGGAGATCCTCGAGGTACTGTCCGAATTCAAGGACATGTGGACCGGCCGGCTGGGAAAAATCGGGGCCACGAAGCACCGGATTGAGCTCAAGCCCGGTGCTCGCCCGATTTACCAGGCGCCTTACCGCGCCGGACCAACCGCACGGGAAAAAGAGAAAACGGAGATCGACCGCATGCTCCGGGCAGGGGTAATCGAACCCGCCACGGCCGAATGGGCAAGCCCCGTGGTATTTGTCCCTAAAAAGGATGGTACCATGCGGTTCTGTGTCGACTACAGAAAGCTCAACGCAGTCACCGTTCGGGATTCCTATCCGTTGCCGAGGATGGACGAGTGCATCGATTCCCTCGGCGACGCTACTGTCTTTACCACGTTGGATTGCAACAGCGGGTATTGGCAAGTAGAAATCGCCGAGGAGGACCGCGACAAGACGACGTTCGCGTCGCATTGCGGGTTGTACCGTTTCCTCCGCATGCCGTTCGGTTTGAAGAACGCCCCCGCGACCTTTCAGCGGGCCGTCGACATCATACTGTCGCGGGTAAAATGGGAAACCGCTCTGGTCTACCTGGATGATGTTATAATCTACTCCAAGACCGTAACGGAACACGTCGCACACGTCCGCGAGGTTCTACGCCTACTGCGGGACGCGGGCGTGTCGCTGAAGCTGTCGAAGTGCGCCTTCTTCGACACCTCGGTCACCTACCTGGGACACGTTATTCGACCAGGCAGGTTGGAGGTCGAGCGCCGCAACGTGGTCGCCATCGAGCGCGCTCGACCTCCCCAGAACCAAACGGAATTGCGGTCATTCTTAGGAATGTGCAACGTGTACCGTCGGTTCGTGAAGGGCTTCGCGAAAATAGCCGCTCCGCTAAACCGGAAGACGGGGAAAAATCAACCCTTCGAGTTCGAGGTTCTTACCGATGAGGAATACGAGGAGTTCGTGGAACTAAAGAAGCGCCTCGTGTCCCCACCGATCCTCGCTCTACCCCGTTACGGAAAGAAATACACCCTGGACACGGACGCTTGCGCGTACCAGGTCGGCTGTGCCCTACTACAGGAGCAGCCGGACGGCGACCGCCTACCGATCGGGTATTGGAGCCGCGCTCTCACGGACGCGGAGAGGAACTACACCACTACCGAGAAGGAATGCCTCGCCGTCGTATGGAGTATTTTCACGCTTCGACCATACCTGTATGGGAATACGTTCGACCTCCGTACGGATCATGAGGCCCTCCGCTGGGTTCTCAACCTGGCGGATAGCTCCGGCCGGCTAGCGCGCTGGCGTCTCCGCCTAGCCGAGTGCGACTACGACGTACAGTACCGGCCGGGTATTAAGCACCAACTCGCGGATGGTGTATCACGCCTCCGAGTTGACGGCGCAACCTCCGAACCGGTTGACGACGAGGTCCCGTGTTTCGCGGTACAATAGCGAGAGGAGGAGCATAACCCCCGCCAAGGTACCGTACACTGGGAGACCCCCGTAGACCCGGGGAGAGCTGAGCACGCGTTCGCGGTTATACCCGAAGAACGCGACGTCTCATCCGTAACGGTGGAAGAGTTCCTTCGGGAACAGGCCGAGGACCCCTTCTGTAGGGCGGCCGCCGAGACTGTGGGGAACCCGGACTCGCGTTACGACGTTGACCGATACGGGTTCGTCGTCCGCAAGTCCCCCCTCGATGGGACCTTGCAGCGGGTTGTACCGTAGCGGCTCCGGGCGAAGATAATGTACCTCGCCCATCATCCCCGCCTAGCCGGACACCCGGGCGGTACGAGGATGTACTATACCCTCCGGCGGGAATATTATTGGCCTCATATGGCCAACGACGCCTTCAGTACCGTACGGAACTGCGCGTCATGCGCTGCCACCCGGGGACCCCTGGTGAGGCACCAGAAGGATCTCAAGCTCTTCCCAGCGGCAGGACCGCTGGATTTCGTCGCCATGGACCTGCTCGGCCCTTTACCGAAGACGGCGCACGGGAATCGCCACGTGCTCGTCATGACCGACCGGTTTACGAAGCTGACGCGCAGCATCCCGTTACGGACAACCATCGCGTCGGTCGTGGCAAACGCCTTGAAGGCGTTTGCAGGAAGTTCCTGGACAATTGGGTCTACGTATACGGCGCACCTCGTTACGTGCTAACCGATAACGGACCACAATTTGCCGCCAAGTTCTTCGACGCGGTGTGTGTCCTCCTGGGGGTGAGGCATTACCTGACTACCACCTATCACCCCCAGACGAATGGGCAAACCGAGCGGTTCAACCGTACTCTGGTGCAGCGCCTCCGACACTATGTCGCGGAGCACCAGAGGGACTGGGACGAATACATCCAGCCCCTGACCTTCGCGTATAACACGCAGGTCCACCGGTCGACGGAGACAACCCCGTTCGACCTGGTGCTGACGCGACCACCGTCCGGCTTGGCACTGCCTGGTACTGTGCCGCAGGATGCCGTCTCCAACACGAAAGATCCGAGAACCCCGGTACAGTACAAGCGCGCGACGCTGCGTAAACTACGCGACGCCCTTGAGCGCGCGCGGGTGAAGCTAACCGCGGCGCAAAGGCGATACAGGCCGACTTCGATAAGAAGGTACGTTTCCGTCCGGTCATCGAGGTGGGAGACCTGGTCTATGTCGACCGCCCACCTCGGCCATTGACGAGTACCGAACGGGGAGACCTGCCAAGTAATGACGGGGGACCCTCCGTCAAGCTGTTACCGAAAACGGAAGGCCCGTTTCGGGTCCGATCCGCTACGGAGACCACAGTGGTCGTCGATCAAGACGGGGTATCAAACCGCGTGAGCATCGATCGGATAACCCGGATGCCGCGGGGGCCCCGCGACGTCACTACGGCCGCCCCGATCCAGCCCGCGGCGGCCGGAGAAACCGAACCCGCCGCGGAGTATGTGTTCGACCATCTGGTCGACCACCGGGAGAACCGCACAGGGGCCCAGTACAAGGTCCGCTGGTATGGCTACGCCCCAGCGGACGATACCTGGGAACCCGCAGAGGGACTCCCCCAGGCCTTCATAGACCGCTTCTGGCGCACGCGGGCGGCAGCACGCCACCGCTAACACCGCACTGGGCAACCCAGCGCGGGGCGGGACGATCCCGAGGAGGACCTCCCCCGCGCGGCGGCCAATCGCCACCGCAAGCCCCGCGCCGGAAGACCCGGCGCAGGAGGGGGCGACGTCGCCCCAGACGCACGCGGAACCCCGCGCACGTCACCGCCCACCCCGCGCCGGAACACCCGGCGCAGGAGGGGGCGAGGTCCCCACAGACGCACGCGGAACCCCGCGTGCGTCACCGCAAACCCCGCGCCGGAAGACCCGGCGCAGGAGGGGGCGAGGTCGCCACAGACGCACGCGGAACCCCGCGTGCGTCACCGCCCACCCCGCGCCGGAAGACCCGGCGCAGGAGGGGGCTGACCCGCCAGCGGGGCGACCCGACGCGGCGGTGGTCAAACGGCGCGGCACCCCGGTGCACACCCTCTGCCGAGGGGCGGAACCCAGCGGGTAAATACTATATGGGGGGGCGACCTCGCCGAGGCTCCAGGGCACTGCGGACCACGAGGTACGCGGCCGGCATACACCGCCCGGCACGTGTGGCCGCTGGACCACGGCGGCGGTTCAAGACGCCTCCGATCCTCGGGGAGTACCCAATCGCAGTTCGTCGGTGCGCTGAAAAAGCCACCCGCCGCGGGGCGGTAAAATCCGGCCTAAAATTTCCTACCGGACGGGCGCCCTCCGATGTCGCGGGGGCAGCTGGGGGACCCTTCCCGCGACCACCTGGTACACTCACCGCGCGGGGTCTCGCCGGCATGAGCCAGAGGGTAACCCGGCCGCCGTGATGAAGACCGGCGCGGAGAGACCACAGTACCGAGCGGGAAGGGCGGTGAAGGAGCGGAAGAAGAAAGAGAACAGGGGGCAATTTACAGGACTGGATGGGACCTGGTCCCCGGAGGCGGTTCGCTACTCTCCCCGCCTCCGCCACGGGCATCACTCACGGCGTTGGCGCTTGGCAGAGGGCTCCGCTCCCCGCACCGCCGCGCTGGCGGGATCAGCATCAACTGCACCGTACGGTCTTTTTGCGGACACCTGTTCGCTCAAGACGGCGAGGTGGTCCTGTGCCGCACGGATCCGCGCCATCGTCTCACTGCGCAGGAGATCCTCGCCGGTGTCACGTTGGCGGATGGCGAACTGCAGGCCGGCCACCCGCGCCCTGAGCTGAGTCGCCTCGACCAGCCAGGCGCGCGCGGACTCCAGAGCCGCCGCGAGGGTGGTTGGTGCACGGACGCCCGCGTAGCCGCACTCTATCTGCAGAGCACGCAGGGCGGCCTGCGCGTCCGGGACCAAGACGGGGGCTTCGTTCGCTGGTGCCACCACCGGAGCTCCATCGGCCGCTACCGAGGGGGTCTGCGTCCCCGTCGCGGTCATTTCGCTGATGGGGAAGACGGCAGAGCCCGGCACCGATCCGGTAGCTGCCGCAGGAAGGCTATCCCCGCGGGCTCGACAGTAGGAACCCCGCGAGGGGCCCCCACTGGGGCGGGGTCCGTGACCGGCACTTCCATGACCGGCGTCTCCGTGGCCGGCGGTGGCGACTCTGTAGTGGTCGCGCCGCTTACCCTAGGGGGCGTCGAGGAACCGACTGGAAGGCCCTCTCCGAGGGCGGTGTCACCCGGAATCGGTGGGACCGGCGGGGTCGACACGGGCGGAGACTCCACGGACGGTTCGGCGGGAGTCCCGGCGGAGGCAACCGCGGCGCCCCACCCGTCAGCGGAGGCGATGGCCGCACCGTACGACGGCGACCCGTCGTCCGGGAGGGGGTCGTACCAGTTGTCGGCCTCCGCCGACGTACCATCCCAATGCGGCATCCGCAGGGAGCAGCCGCGGGCCCAACTGTACCACACGAAGTCTCCGCGCTCGGGAAGAGACCAGTCCAACCGTTCGGAAAAATCAAGGATGGCCTCGGCGCCAACCGGGTCGAACGACGTCCCCTCGAGGATGGCGGCCACCCCGACCGATCGGATGAGCTGCAGAAGCCCCGCCGACAAACGGAAGAGAGAGCCTCGCTCGCCGGGTTCGTTCCCGTTCCGGCTCGCCAGGCGAGGGTCCGGGCACTTGGTGAAGAACGGGAGGCCGTCCCGTGCGGCGTGTAGGAAACACAGCAACGCCAGGACGGCCCACTCCGAGAGCAAGATGGCGTCGATCAGACGACGCATCCCGGGCGTCGCCTCTCGCCCGAAGGAACCGTCCGGCATCCACCGCGCTGCGGCATACGCCAGCACGCTGGGGGTGGGGACGCAGAGGTACTGTGGAGTCTCCAGATCGCTCCAACCGTTCGGTAGGGCTGGGTATAGCCGCGCCCTAGCGCCCGTGGGCACGGCGAAGAACTCCGTCGTGTGCCACATATGGAAGTAGGCATCGGCGCGGCGACACCGCAGCCGGCTCTCCTTGGCGGAATTCTCGCCCCACCGTACACGGTCGGCCACACTGTACCACCGGTCGAACGGGCGGGGGAAGGCCACCAACTGCACGTGGAGCTTAGGATCCACGTCCCCGCCGAACCTCTCGAAGAGGTCGAACAACCGCGAATGGTACTGGTCCTCTCCCGCACAGCGGATGTAGAGAAGATCCGAACGGGAATCCGCCATTACGCGGTGTGGTACGTGGACCCAGCGGGTCCTCCAAGCGGCCACGCGGTTGTCTTGGCGGATTCGTCCGCGAGGGGAGGGCGTGCGGATACCCCGCCGCCTGGGGATGGCCCCAAACCGAGCGGCATCGGGGAAGGCCGTTCCGATGTAAGCCTCGACGGACATCGGCGGCTGTGCCTGTGAGGGGTTGCGACCACCCCGGGGAACCCGGTGGTCTAAGTCGGCCCCGGGCAGCAAACTCCGAACGGCACGAACACCCGTCCGGAGCCAGCCGGATGGCGGCGCCTCTGTCGCCGGGGGCGTGGTCGCGTACGGGTCCGGCGGTACCGGGCGGTCACCCGCCCCGGCCGCCGTCTGCCCCGTGGCTACAACCCAGTCGGGAGATCGTCTCAGTACGGTCATCTCACCGACTTGGGGAGCCGGGGCTGAGCGCGGAGGGCGCGGCAGGGGCCCCTGGACGGCGGGAGGGCCGCGCGAGGGGGCAACCCCTGCGCCCAAAGCCCGCACCCGCGGGGCTGCGATGCTCGCCGCGGGTCGATTCACGGGGCCCGCCGCCAGCGCCGTGTGAAAGGTAGGGACCGGCACGGCCGGCACCGTAGGGAGCTGAGCCCGAGGGGGGTGACCCCGCTCGGACGGTCGGTTGTCCATGCGGGAGGAAGATAGGGGGAGGAAACGAGATGTGGAGGTGGAGAAAGGGGGGTGCGTGGTGTGGAGTGATGTGGGAGAAAAGGAAAGCGTGAGGGGACCCATTGCCGCGCCAGGGGATCCGACGCGGTTAAATACCAAAAACTCCATGGGCTCCCCCATGGACTTGGCCGTAGTCCGCCCGCGCCCCCGTGGTCGGCGCGGACTTCTCCGTACGGATGGGACACCCTGCCAGCCGGTCATGTCAACCCCCGGCCGCGACGAGGACGTGTCGCGAAGTAAGGAAGGGGGTCTGTGGTACAACTCCACACCGCGACCCCCGGTGGGAGATGAGAACCCCCGAGACGGGCGGTTACTACAGTAGTAATCGTGCACGCGCCCTCTGCGAGCACAGTAGTACCTCCGCGGCGTACACGTGACACAACCGTTGGCGCCGGTCGTGGCCACGGGCACACGTGTGCGACCCATCCGGTAAGTAATTAGCAATTAGTGGTTAATGGCACAAATTAGCCAATTTAGTACAGTAGCTGGTATACAGTATGTAACAGCTACTGTAGCGGGACAGGTGTCCTGGCGTCCCACTTAGGGGTTAAGACCAGGGGCACCTGCCCCGTTCCAGTAAACGGGGGGCAGACTCGCCTCCCTTCCCTTTACGGCTTTTTGCTAACTCCGTCCGGTTTTACCTCTAAGTCTCAGGCTTCTAACCCGTGACCGGCCGTCCGGATCTAACACCACCGACCGGCTGCGCGTCACCGGCCACGTGAGCCTTCCCTCTTTTCGAGTCCTTCCGTACGGTTTGCGCTCGCGTGGGTTACCCAGTGGCGCGCGCTCCCTTACCTCTAACCCCCCTCGTTCCGAGTGGTCGGGACGAAGGTAGTTATACCACAGTGGTATGCAGTTCAGCTGTTGTGGGCTCGCGGTTGAGAAAAACGGGCCCATAACGCCTATAAACGGCTCTGGGAGTCATCTTGAACGGTTCTTGCTGCGACTCTGGACACATCCGTGACATATCGTCAAGTTAGGCATGCTGAAGCCCTGTAGCCAGTTTGCGCAAAGAGCATATGCTCTTTGCGCAAACTGGCTTCTATATAGAATCTTTTGATGAGATGTGCCCGCGGTGCCCTATGCCATTGACTTTTTGAGCAAGACCTGGCTCTTCTTCAACAAGCTCTTCGTGAAATACCCTGTGCTTGGATAGGGGAATATGGAATATTCGTCGGAACCGGCTTGGAGGATACACAGGATTCGGGTCAAGGTAGTCTTCCAACCATCGACACGGGCCTCTTCGCACGTTTTTCGAGCCAGTTTCGCGACCAAGATGTGAGGGAGAATTATTTACAGCCTGCGTTACTAATGCAGCCACACCTTGAGCATAAACACCCTCTCCCTCATCCGAAAAGAGGTCATCAAGGCGCTGTTTGATATCAAGGGGAGGGGCAAATAGATGATTGAACGCCATTCGTAGCGGTTTGCACGCAGGTTGGGGGAGCACGGGGTAGGAGAGGGGGTGTTCATGGCTAATGTGCATGTGCTTACACCCTATGACAGCGCGTGAGGGTGTTTTGTGTTTTCATTTGTTCTACATAATAGGCATGACTGCCAGCGGTCCAGGAACAAATTTGTGTCAGACCCATTTTGTTCCGTATTTATGTCCCCACATAATAGGGTTGCTCTAAGAACGGGCATTCAATGCATTGCAACGGACTGTTGTAGTTGACTGCACTGGCTTTATAAAGCCGATACAGTACATGAAAATTACTTACTTGTCTTGTGCCGTTTTTTTGGTACATATCCGGAAGCCTCTGTACTGACCACTATCTTGAGGGATAACTCTCTGGCTGAGTTGTGTACGCCCAGTGCCGGGCTCGTCCTAGATTAATAATAAATAGATGACGGGATGAAGAGGGAGTGGTGCGGCTCGGTGTACAAGAGGGTTTGGGGGCAAAGAGAAGCACATGAAACAGCAACCGACAGGCGTGGGAGCAAGGCGCGTACCGCCTCTCTAGCGTGAAGTAGGCCACGGCATGCTCGGGTAACTGCTGGCTCCATCTGGCCTCAGATGGAGCCATATCTCTCGGTATTTTTTTATGACTGCATGACCATCCTGCATTCGGTACTTTACAGTGTATAAATGCTACACACACCAAACACTGTACAGAAGTCGTTTTAATGCAGTGTACCGTTCTCATCGGCATAATTTAGGCACGTTAAGGAATCTCCCAAATTCTTTGTTTTCAATATCAAATTCGAACCTTTTTGCCGACAGAAGAGACGTCTTCGTGACGTCGCACACTTCATCCGGCACAATTTGGGTACCCCCTCTTCGCCCAACTCATCGGGGTTGTGACAAACCCAGTAAGCTTTTCGCTGCTGAGTGCTCACTTCTCTGAGACAGTGTCCGTGGAGCACCCGTTTGAGCAACAAAAGCAGGTTCACGCCACTTGCTTATCGGGATATCGTCCATTGAATCAGATAACTCACTCTGCAAGTTGCGCACCACAGAAGGACTCCCAGCACACTGGATATTTTCTTTGTCCACATTCTCGTCTACCCTATCCCTCTGCGTCCCTCTCCTTCCCCCGTCACGGCCATTTAAATGGCCTCCTGTAGCTTGAATCGGACGTAATGGATCTCTATGCACTGTCGGAGTAAGCAGAGCCGCCTCCTGCGACGCGCCACCTTTTTTACGAGCTTTCCGTGTCTCAATGGACACTTTCGGCGCAGAAATTTCTTCTCTCAATATCCTCTGTACTCTATAGTCCGACTAGAGAAGAGAAGAAACTTCTGCAAGTGCTCTAAAAGCTGGGACGGACCCATCTGTAAGCCGATGTATGCGCTCCTGGAGCAAGTTATTCTGCCTCTTATCACATTCTGTGGCTGTTCCATGTGCCACATTCACTTCCTGATTCACTAATTGGTTACCAGTGAATACTGTCGAGACACTGTTTGATGTAGGATAACTCCTCTCCGCCTTGGGTTGGGTGAGAGGCGGAGGCTTTAGCGAGGGGGCACGCGGCGCGGATGCGACGCGCCAATTGAACCGATCGGACGAGCTCGCCAAAAGAGAGTGGCTCACTGGCTGGTTATGCGCAGTCGCCCCTTGGTGCGTGAACGGGAGCGACCGGTAACGGGTTAGAAGCCAGCGCGCGCGACAGACAACCGAAAACGGACGTACGTAGGCGCAAAAGGGACGGGGGCGAGCTTGCCCCAGTTTACTGGTGGGGACGGGTGTCAGGTCTTAATTAAGACAATTAAGAGTGGCCGAGGCGTCCCGGGACGCC